>NC_042991.1:13322280-13519780 GCF_901001165.1 Salmo trutta
GGTCCCAGTTGTCTTGAATGGTGCTTTCCGAATTCCCAGTTGCTTTGAATGCAGCAGAAATCACTACAAGAACTGACTATGTAATGGGGTTGCCCACACGCTTTCTCCTGTGACGCAGCTTCTGTCAGCTGTTTGCATCACTGGCTCAGTTTCTCCCCCTCACTTGCCCGCTCCTCCACTGCGGACAGTATCTGCAGAACAGTCGAGGATTTCCTCTCCATCAAAAATAGTCACCCTCCTCTATGCTGTAGTTCAGGGGTTGGCAAGAGGCAGCCCACAAGCGTTTTTTTTATTCTCCCTGCTGTAGTTTGTGGATCCTCTTGGTGCAAATGTGATATTAAACCATGGACAACCTTAGGGAATGCATAAAGGGTTAGAGTCCCATCTTTCTCCTCTTCCTCTCTTTAAATACATGTTAGGCTGACAGTGGGGTAGTGAGGAAAGGGTTAGGCTACTTTAACTATCTTATTCTGTATGCATGGCTGCTGCTTCCGAGGTGGGCGTGTATTTTCTGTGCTCCGCTTTCTTTTTTTCTGTGTCGAGGAGGATCCAGAGTGAGGCGGCTCAGATAATGAGAGAAGCTTCAACGTAAGAGACTACGCACACACACACCCACACTCCCCCTGGTCCCCCACGCACACTCTCCCACGCAAGCAAACAGGGACAGAGAGAAATAACTGCAGTCAGTCTGTCGTGCCTCACTGCAACCCCCTTACTTATGACTCGCTGAGTCAATTTAGAACGTGATCAGAATCCTGTCCAGCCCTCACCACATCAACCCAGAATTTGCCCTCCTCCTCCCCCTCCTCCCCCACTCAAGTCTGGGTAAACAGGTCATTACTAGTGCAATAGGATGCCCAGTCACAGTGGTAGAGCCAGTGAAGCGACAGACGGGGCCAGAATGGAGTTAACCTTCCCTCCCACACACACACACACACACATTCACATAATGGAGTCCCACTGCACACAATGGTTGAATCAACATTGTTTCCACGTCATTTCAATGAAATTACATTGAACCAATGTGGAATAAAGGTTGAATTGACGTTCGTGCCTAATGGGCGAGCATCCTCATAAGTTACTTAGTTATCGATTTGATCGGCAGCACAGTGGATTTGTAGATGGCGATGTGTCCTTTATAAAGTTGTCCAATGTCTGTTTTTATTTGGCTTGAACTGATTAATCTCTCATTATCTTCTGTCTACTGTTCTACTTTCAGACTGCTGAAGAGATAGAGAAGCTGACCGTGGACGAGGATTTGAATGACATTGAGCGGGCGGTCTACCTCCTGAGGTAAAGGGGAATGAAGGGCTATTGTAAGAGACCACAGTCATTTTTAATCACAAACAATCTCTAGACCCATATGAAAACGTTTTGAAGTGATTGAATAGGTGTAGCCTAAGTAATGCGGTCAGAGGGCAAGGTGGAGCTATTATCTGATGTCTCCAATAAACATTATCTCAGGGGCTTTGTTCAATTTAGCTTCCGACTAACCGACCCTCATTAACCGGTCAACAAATGGTTAAATGTTTTCCAAGCAGTAAAATGACAATACCAACAGAAAATACTCTGTAGGTGTACAAAGAACGGACATTTTTCATTAAGAGATTCATCAAAACAAGCATCTATAGCAAGCCTATTGCCTTATCTATAGCCTATAATTGAACATGCAACTGCTGTAATGAAGCAGCTAATAAAAAGTAATTTTCAAACATTTGCCAAAATGCAATTTGCGTGAAAACACAGTTCTAAACAGTAGGGTTGGTGGGTAGCCAGATTTTCATATCGTCAATCCGTCCTTGTCTCATCCCAGGATTTACAGTATTACTGGCTTGGTACACAAGGGGGAGCCCATTGGACTTCTATTACCAGAATGCTAACAAAATTAGCACAAGTAATAGTGAATTTCCATGGACAGGGCAAGAACACAGGATAAAACAAATGCAAGGAAATCAAAAGATAGCTGTGGCAGCTGTACAGATAACTCATCCAAAGTGCTTTGACTTTTCAAACGCGGCAGAAAGCTAACACATTAGGATGCCCCTTCACTTTATTAATTCAGCCACTTACTTAGATAACTAGCAAGTTTAACTTAGGGGTCGTGTTAACGCAGAATTCTTTGTTTTTGACGCAGGGAAAAATATAAAACGCCTAAGAAATATTTTGCTGCTTTTTGTTAACACAGATCTAAAATGCTTCTTATTGTAATTTCTACTCGGCATCAGACACATTTTGTGCTTCAGTTGCACTTCTCCACTCAGATGAGAATTTACGAATGGGCATTCTATCAACACCACTCTGACTTTTCTCCTGTACTTTTCTCGGTGTAGCCAGTCTACTTTTCTCCGGTAAGATGCAAAATTAACTTTAATCGAAACATTAGGAAATGTAGATATCTACATTCTTTCTATGATTAACATTAGAAATATGATAGCCATGCATCGTTTTTGCAAAAAATACCTTTCTTTTTCTTTGTAAGATAATTTACTTGTGTGGCTGCCAGCCAAATAGCGTTGCACTTCTGTTGTCATCTGATGAAAATTAAGCTATTTTTTGCCAAATGTGTTGCACTAATGTATAGTTGCATGTCCCTGGTCACTCTATTGAAGCAAAAAAACACTGTTCACTTTCAATATAAAGTGTGACCCCTGTCAATACACAGCTGGACTCACCTTCTCCCACTCTCCCGTTGTGCTATTTACAAACAAACACTTGACTGGCTTAACTGTTCTGGGGAACTATGGTTAGCTTCATAATGTAAAATAATGTGACAGGTGAAATGAAGAACACGATCAGCTTTATCTCCCAACATATCCCACAAGTCGACTGCAGGTATGTACTGTAAAAGTAGCCACAAATATGAACATTTATTGAAGAAATTCAAATAAATTGTTTCAATGGTATTGAAATACGATCCTGTGGCTATTTCCAAATACCACAGTATACGGTATTTAGGGTACACCGCCCAAGCCTACTAAACAGCACACCTTAAGCATGCATTTCCTTAAGTGAATGAGATGAAAATCTCTGTTAGACTCTTAGAAAGAGGGGGATTCTAAAAGCAACAACTATGATGGGTTGCTAATATGACTAGGATTGTGCCTTTGGCTTCTGGACAATGAAAGAAAGTTAATATGAAAACCAATAGAACAGGAGAGAAATGCTGGTTAATGGCAAGAGGAAGTCTCTATAAAAGAATTGCCTCCACGTTTCTATGGTTGGATTTTGGCTAGGCTACTTTGAAGCAAGGTTAGACATTCATCATTATGTGAAGTAAAGTAAAACGTGCAGGTTTCAAACAATTATACTGCCTCAAGCTCACATTGCAAAGTGGTGGGTGACTCGCTGATAGCATGCCTACCGTTGACTATATAGCCTATGCGCTCAAATGGCGAATGGGAGTAGCACTTTAATTACGAGTTGAGATTGAGAAATACAAATACTAGCTCTTTTTAATCGTGGCCATCAAAACAGTTTTTAACACGCCATTGCATTTGGAATTGTTATGTTTTGCTCAATGACTGGGCATATAAAAGCACGTTTCACTCTAGTACCAGCTTTTTGAGGAGCCGCTCTCACGCTGTCTGACAAGTGATCGGCCATTCCACTCCTCAAACTAGGCTCTGTATGCTGTGCATATGTGATAAGATACATGACGACTAACAAAAATACACACATGCCAACTTACTTCCTCTAAATTATGCAAATTATTCTACAGATCAATAGCAGGACAGGTCAAATGTATTTTTGGCAACTACAGTGAGGGGAAAAAAGTATTTGATCCCCTGCTGATTTTGTACGTTTGCCCACTGACAAAGAAATGATCAGTCTATACTTTTAATGGTAGGTTTATTTGAACAGAGAGAGACAGAATAACAACAAAAAAATCCAGAAAAACGCATGTCAAAAATGTTATAAATTGATTTGCATTTTAATGAGGGAAATAAGTATTTGACCCTCTCTCAATCAGAAAGATTTCTGGCTCCCAGGTGTCTTTCATACAGGTAACGAGCTGAGATTAGGAGCACACTCTTAAAGGGAGTGCTCCTAATCTCAGTTTGTTACCTGTATAAAAAACACCTGTCCACAGAAGCAATCAATCAATCAGATTCCAAACTTTCCACCATGGCCAAGACCAAAGAGCTCTCCAAGGATATCAGGGACAAGATTGTAGACCTACACAAGGCTGGATATGGGCTACAAGACCATCGCCAAGCAGCTTGGTGAGAAGGTGACAACAGTTGGTGCGATTATTCGCAAATGGAAGAATCACAAAATAACTGTCGATCTCCCTCGGCCTGGGGCTCCATGCAAGATCTCACCTCGTGGAGTTGCAAATGATCATGAGAACGGTGAGGAATCAGCCCAGAACTATACGGGAGGATCTTGTCAATGATCTCAAGGCAGCTGGGACCATAGTCACCAAGAAAACAATTGGTAACACACTACGCCGTGAAGGACTGAAATCCTGCAGCGCCCGCAAGGTACCCCTGCTCAAGAAAGCACATATACATGCCCGTCTGAAGTTTGCCAATGAACATCTGAATGATTCAGAGGACAACTGGGTGAAAGTGTTGTGGTCAGATGAGACCAAAATGGAGCTCTTTGGCATCAACTGAACTCGCCGTGTTTGGAGGAGGAGGAATGCTGCCTATGACCCCATGAACACCATCCCCACCGTCAAACATGGAGGTGGAAACATTATGCTTTGGGTTTTTTTTTCTGCTAAGGGGACAGGACAACTTCACTGCATCAAAGGGACGATGGACGGGGCCATGTACCGTGAAATCTTGGGTGAGAACCTCCTTCCCTCAGCCAGGGCATTGAAAATGGGTCGTGGATGGGTATTCCAGCATGACAATGACCCAAAACACACGGCCAAGGCAGCAAAGGAGTGGCTCAAGAAGAAGCACATTAAGGTCCTGGAGTGGCCTAGCCAGTCTCCAGACCTTAATCCCATAGAAAATCTGTGGAGGGAGCTGAAGGTTTGAGTTGCCAAACGTCAGCCTCGAAACCTTAATGACTTGGAGAAGATCTGCAAAGAGGAGTGGGACAAAATCCCTCCTGAGATGTGTGCAAACCTGGTGGCCAACTACAAGAAACGTCTGACCTCTGTGATTGCCAACAAGGGTTTTGCCACCAAGTACTAAGTCATGTTTTGAAGAGGGGTCAAATACTTATTTCCCTCATTAAAATGCAAATCAATTTATAACACTTTTGACATGCATTTTTCTGGATTATTTTGTTGTTATTCTGTCTCTCACTGTTCAAATAAACCTACCATTAAAATTATAGACCGATCATTTCTTTGTCAGTGGGCAAACGTACAAAATCAGCAGGGGATCAAATACTTTTTTCCCTCACTGTAACCAATTAATGGTTAACCGTTAACATCCTTACCATGACCCCATTTTTATATACTTTTTTAGAGTTCCTCCCGCGACCCCATTTTCTAATCAGGTCTCAACACCTACAGTTGAAGTCAGAAGTTTACGTACACCTTAGCCAAATACATTTAAACTCAGTTTTTCACAATTCCTGACATTTAATCCTAGTAAAAATTCCCTGACTTAGGTCAGTTAGGATCACCACTTTATTTTAAGAATGTGAAACGTCAGAATAATTGTAGAGAGAATGATTTATTTCAGCTTTTATTTCTTTCATCACATTGCCAGTGGGTCAGAAGTTTACGTACACTCAATTAGTATTTGGTAGCATGGCCTTTAAATTGTTTAACTTGGGTCAAATGTTTCAGGTAGCCTTCCACAAGCTTCCCACAATAACTTGGGTGAATCTTGGCCCATTCCTCCTGACAGAGCTGGAGTAACTGAGTCAGGTTTGTAGGCCTCCATGCTCGCACATGCTTTTTCAGTTCTGCCCACAAATTCTCTATGGGATTGAGGTCAGGGCTTTGTGATGGCCATTCGAATACCTTGATTTTGTTGTCCTTAAGCCATTTTGCAGCAACTTTGGAAGTATACTTGAGGTCATTGTCCATTTGGAAGACCCATTTGCGACCAAGCTTTAACTTTCTGATTGATGTCTTGAGATGTTGCTTCAATATATCCACATAATTTTTCATCCTCATGATGCCATCTATTTTGTGAAGTGCACCAGTCCCTCCTGCAGCAAAGCACCCCCACAACATGATGTTGCCTTCCCCGTGCTTCATGGTTGGGATGGTGTTCTTCGGCTTGCAAGCCTCCGCTTTTTCCTCCAAACATATCGCCAAACAGTTCTATTTTTGTTTCATCAGACCAGAGGACATTTCTCCAAAAAGGTGGATCTTTGTCCCCATGTGCAGCTGCAAACCGTAGTCTGGCTTTTTTATGGCGGTTTTGGAGCAGTGGCTTTTTCCTTGCTGAGCGGCCTTTCAGGTTATGTTGATATAGGACTCGCTTTACTGTGGATATAGATACTGTTGTACCTGTTTCCTCCAGCATCTTCACAAGGTCCTTTGCTGTTGTTCTGGGATTGATTTGCACTTTTCGCACCAAAGTACGTTCATCTCTAGGAGACAGAACACGTCTACTTCCTGAGCGGTATAACGGCTGCGTGGTCCCATGGTGTTTATACTTGCATACTATTGTTTGTACAGATGAACGTGGTACCTTCAGACGTTTGGAAATTGCTTCCAAAGATGAACCAGACTTGTGGAGGTCTCAATTTTTTTTTCTGAGGTTGATTTCCCCATGATGTCAAGCAAAGAGGCACTGAGTTTGAAGGTAGGCCTTGAAATACATCCACAGGTACACCTCCAATTGACTCAAATGATGTCAAATAGCCTATCAGAAGCTTCTAAAGCCATGACATCATTTTCTGGAATTTTCCAAGCTGTTTAAAAGCACAGTCAACTTAGTATATGTAATCTTCTGACCCACTAGAATTGTGACACAGTGAATTATAAGTGGAACAATCTGTCTGTAAACAATTGTTGGGAAAATGACTTGTGTCATGCACGAAGTAGATGTCCTAACCAACTTGCCAAAGCTATAGTTTGTTAACAATACATTTTTGGAGTGGTTGAAAAACAAGTTTTAATGGCTCCAACCTAAGTGTATGTAAACGTCCAACTTCAACTGTAATTTGGAAAACGCTGCTGTAGCTAATGAACATCGGAATATCCCTGTCTGGACATCTAGGCTTCAAGTTGCCAAATGAAAATGCCTGACTGGACATCTTAGCTATAACTTAGTTGCCAAATTAGTCACATGGAGAAGTCTTGCTGTGTTTGGAAAATGTGGGAATTTACAAACCATTGAACATTGACTGTTATTACATATTGATTGTGTGTAGAGGGTCCATCTCTGCCACTGCAGACCCAACATTCGAATCTGCATTCTCCTAACAACACACTTGAGTCAAGCGTGGAAACTTCTGGAGCAAGAAGCTAGCTTGTCACTTCTTGAGTTCCCAGGGAATGTGTGGAGATCACTGTGCAATGCTAACTTAGCCTTCTGCTAGGCCTGCATGTGTCCCATTCCAGTGACCTTGATTTATTTGGAGTTCTGAGTAAGATATTGGATTTATAGGGGATCAAGCCGCAAAGCTGCGAGAAATCCTATTGTATTTGTTGCCATTGGTTGTTATTATTATTGTTCTTCCGTAAGGGGAAATTCAATGGTAAGGTCAATCTGAGCATGAAAAAACTAAATAGCTAATTTCCTAATTAAACTACTTTCATATTTAATTGAATGTGTGTGTTTTGATGTACAGACTATAGTTGGCCTTTATGTTTTCCAAATGTTGTGTTATTGTTAATACAAGGTTGGATACAAACTCTCAAAATAAGGCTTTTCAGTCAACCAGATTTCATAGCTTTTGGCAATGGCACACAGAACTTGTTTTGGTACTCACATCTGTCCTCCTGTGTTTCTGACGAAGTCAGAAGGTTAATGAAACAATATCAAACACATTTTAGTCCATTGAGTGCCAGTATAGAATTTTACAATCTAGTAAAGATATAACACTGATTTGGACAGGCTGTGTCACATCCGTAACATTTTTGAAAAAAGTTATTGTAGACGCATTTCGAGTGAGAATGTATTCAAATTTTCTATGCAAAGCTAACTTTCATCAAGGGCTTAGGGGATGTGTAATTGGTTGCCTTTCTATCTTTGTCAGTACTCGGTTCTAAGCGTAACGGATGTGACTGTTACATACGCTTCATAAAATGATTATGGACTCACTAGTCAGCATCACTGCATAACGCGATCATGATAAAATGTTCATGCACTCCCTACTGCTTCCGAAGTGTTTTTATGTTAGTAAGGTAGCTGGCTGGCTATCTGTGAGTGATCCATTACGGGTGTACACACGTTCTCTTATGAACTGCAATGATGCGTTCTGCTAACCGGAGCATTGCATGTGATATCATCACATGGCATAATAAAGGTCTTAAATTCATAAACATAATTAAGGTCTTAAACGTTCACCTGTCATGCTGAGTTTGTTTACTTCCTGAGTAAGCACGGGTATGCCCCAGTGACAATATTGTTCAGTGTCTGTGTGGCACTTGAGAACTGCAGCTGTCAAGCCTGAGGTGATTTACGATCTGACAAGAAATTGACAAAAGTGCGAACCCTGTGCCATTGGTAGGTTATAAAACTTTTTTTTACCCTTTCACATAATGACAATGAAAAATAGTTTAACCCTTCATAGGAAAGACATCAACATAATGAAATATGTCAAGATATAGTAGTGTCACGGTTGTCGTCGGTGAAGGAGGACCAAAACGCAGCAGGCATGCGGTTGTTCATTTTGAACATTTATTAAATCAAAACGAACATTCCAAAACAACAAAACGAAACCACGAACAACAAAACAGTCTGGCTAGGCACAAGGCTAAGCACAGAACAATCTCCCACGAATCACAAACACACCACAATATATGGGACTCTCAATCAAAGGCAAAGAGAAAACACCTGCCTTCAATTGAGAGTCCCAACCCCAATTAATCAACCATAGAAATACACTCACTAGACTCCACATAGACATACATAAACCTAGACCATAAACCAAAACCCCAGAAATACTAAATCAAACACCCTTTTAACAAACACACACCACCCTGAACCACATAAAACAAATACCCTCTGCCACGTCCTGACCAAACTACAATACTAATTAACCCTTATACTGGCCAGGACGTGACAAGTAGAGATGAATGAGGAATATGTGCAGCTAGCTCAAATAAACATGGAATGGAGGTATCAATCGCAGAGTCTAGGGTTAGGAGTATATCACAGAAACATGTGTTTGATGTATTTAATACCGTTCCACTTATTCCGCTCCTGTGGAGTATATACTGTACAGTGTTTTCGGAAAGTATTCAGACCTCTTCCCCTTTTCCACATTTTGTTACGTTACAACCTTATTCTAAAATAGATTAAAACAAGAATACATCCTCATCAATCTACACACAATACTCCATAATGACAAAGCAAAAACAGGTTTTTAGAAATGTTTGCAAATGTATGAAAAAAAATGTAAACGGATGCCTTATTTACATAAGTATTCAAAACCTTTTGTTATGAGACTCGATATTAAGCTCAGGTGCATCCTGTTTCCATTGATCATCCTTGATATGTTGATTGGAGTCCACCAGTGGTAAATTCAATTGATTGGACATGATTTGGAAAGGCACATGCTTGTATATATTTGTGACTCGTTTCAGGAAACTAGGTGTATGTCGCATGTTTTTTGGCAGAAATGCCTTCTGGAACATTCCACTAACGGTTCCCAAACGTAGCTGCTGCTCATTCCGTCTGCTCGAAAATGGATAAATGGTTAAAAGTAAGGCCCACGTAACAGCTCTACTGGTAGTACTGCTACTACCAGCAGTACTACACCTGCACCTGTCGATGACACAGGTTGTTCTGCTTCCACGAGCACATCCACTGCTAGCGTCAGTAATTCTACATTTGTTGTTAGCCTAGCCTACATGGACACTGACAGTTGTGAATCTGATGCAGCCGAAGAGCTACTGCCCCCTTACCCGGGAAAGCACCGAACAACAGACAGGGACGTTGGACCATTGAAGAGGCGCAAATATGATGAGAACTACATTGATTTGGGGTTCACTTATATTTGGAGTAGTGACTTTCCTCAGCCACAGTGTGTTATATGTGCAAAAGTACTATCTCACAACTTCACTCTTGCGCAGACATTTAAAAAAACGAAACATGACAATTTAGAAAAATAAGCCACTGGAGTTTTTTGAGTGAGAATAAAGACGACTTTCGAGTAGTAAGACATGTATAAAAGCAACAGATACCATTAATGAGAAGGGGCTAGAAGCGTCTTATATGGTGAGCTACCGAGTGGCGAGGAAAGGCAAGCCCCATACCATTGTAGAGGACTTAATTCTTCCTGCTGCCGCGGATATGGCAGGGACAATGCTGGGGGAAAAGGCAAAAAAAAACTATACAGACAATGACTTCATCAAACAACACTGTTTCACAACTCATCAGTGACATGGCAGGAGATGTTTTGAAGCAATTATTGCTTCTCATACAAGCCAGGGAATCATATGCATTACAGCTGGATGAGTCAACAGACGTGTCGGGCCTGGCACAGCTCCCGGTATATATCCGTTATGTTTATGGGGGGCCAATTAAGGAAGACTCCTCTTCTGCAAAACACTGGAAACCAGGACAACATGAGAGAATATTTTTAAAGTACTGTACAGCTTGTGACATCAAATGGACTTTGGTGGTCAAGATGTGTTGGTATCTGTACTGATGGCGCAAAGCCATGACAGGGAGACATAGTGGAGTGGTAACGCGCGTGCAAGCAGTTGCTCCCGATGGCACTTGGGTACATTGCAGCATCCACCGAGAGGCTCTTGCTGCCAAGGGAATGCCTGACAGCTTGAAAGATGTTTTGGACACAACAGTGAAAATGGTTAACTTTGTTAAAGCAAGGCCCATGAACTCTTGTGTATTTTCTGCACTATCTAATGATATGGGCAGTGACCATGTAACACTTTTACAACATACAGAAGTGCGCTGGTTATCAAGGGACAAAGTATTGAATTGAGTATTTTTTTAATTGAGAGACAAGCTTAAAGTTTTCTTTACTGACCATCATTTTCACTTGTCTGACCGCTTGCATGATGACGAGTTTCTCACACGACTGGCCTATCTGGGTGATGTTTTTTCTCGCCTGAATGATCTGAATCTAGGATTACAGGGACTCTGCAACTATATTCAATGTGCGGGACAAAATTGAGGCTATGATTAAGAAGTTGGAGCTATTTTCTGTCTGCATTAGCAAGGACAAGACACAGGTCTTTCCATCATTATATGAGTTTTTTGTATGCAAATGAACTCAAGCTTACAGACAATGTCAAATGTGATATAGCGAAGCACCTGAGTGAGCTGGGTGCGCAATTACATTTACATTACATTTACATTTTAGTCATTTAGCAGACGCTCTTATCCAGAGCGACTTACAGTAGTGAATGCAGACATTACGCAGGTGCTTTCCCGAAACGGACGACACAAACAACTGGATTCGTGATCCCTTTCATGCCCTGCCTCCAGTCCACTTACCAATATCTGAACAAGAGAGCCTCATCGAAATTGCAACAAGCGGTTCTGTGAAAATGGAATTTAATCAGATTTCTGGATAGGGCTGCTCTCAGAGTTTCTTGCCTTGGCAAATCGTGCTGTTAAGACACTGATGCCCTTTGCAACCACGTACACACCATTCAAAAGTTTGGGGTCACTTAGAAATGTCCTTGTTTTTTGTCAATTTTTGTCCATATTTTATCCATTAAAATAACATCAAATTGATCAGAAATACAGTGTAGACATTGTTAATGTCGTAAATGACTATTCTAGCTGGAAACGGCTGAATTTTATGGAATATCTACATAGGCGTACAGAGGCCCATTATCAGCAACCATCACTCCTGTGTTCCAATGGCACGTTGTTAGCTAATCCAAGTTTAGCATTTAAAAGGCTAATTGATCATTACGAAACCCTTTTGCAATTATGTTAGCACAGCTGAAAACGTTTGTTCTGATTAAAGAAGCAATAAAACTGGCCTTTAGACTAGTTGAGTATCTGGAGCATCAGCATTTGTGGGGTAGTTTACAGGCTCAAAATGGCCAGAAACAAAGACCTTTCTTCGGAAACTAGTCAGTCTATTCTTGTTCTGAGAAATGAAGGCTATTCCATGCGAGAAATTGCCAAGAAACTGAAGATCTCGTACAACGCTGTGTACTACTCCCTTCACAGAACAGCGCAAACTGGCTCTAACCAGAACAGAAAGAGGAGTGGGAGGCCCCGGTGCACAACTGAGCAAGAGGACAAGTACATTAGTGTCTAGTTTGAGAAACAGACTCCTCACTAGTCCTCATCTGGCAGCTTCATTAAATAGTACCCGCAAAACACCAGTCTCAACATCAACAGTGAAGAGGCGACTCCAGGATGCTGGCCTTCTAGGCAGCTGTAAATGTCTACATTTTCAGATGTTACAGTTTTCAAATGTTGTCAGAAAGTCATTTTCATTTCAAGTTAAAGCATACTGTTAGCTAGCTAGCAGATTGAATTTCCGAACACACCCATAGTATAAACCAGCCTTTAGTCTTGAAATCTTTGGTTGTTTAGTACATGGCCTCACATGTGACTTCTTAAAGAGATGGGTGGGGCTAAGGTTTAAGAGGGTGTGAACAATGCTGAATGGGTGTAGACAAAGAAGTGTTCCAAAACATTCAAGGGCCATTTTCTCAAAAGTGCAGTTAAAATTGATCAACTTTCAAAGCAGATTTACTTTCCATTGTTCGTCAACTGTAGTGTGTGATATACACATTTCTAGCTCTTTACTTTAATCCAATGTAAAAAACACAATTTCAAATTTTGCTGCATAAGACCGAATTGAGCCGGTCGGTCACATTTGTGCATTTTTGGTTGGTTAACACGGGACCCATGAGTGCATTAACTTTTTAATATAATGGTCACATCCATAACTGAGAATGTCACATCCATAACGGTCAATTTCTCTCTAAAGTGTATATGACATTTTTTATATTTTCATCATTGTTGTTTTTGTGTGTAGCCAAGCCTTCCGTTCAAAGTGTCTGTTAATATTTTACCCTAAGACTTTGAGATTCACAGACTTCTCCCGATGTGCCTGTTCTCCAAAAAATGCCTGTCCATTTCTGTCACATCCGTAACGCAAGTTTTGTTGTTCCTTTACTTCAAATTGGTATTGCTTAGAACATTGTAATTTTTCCCTATAAGGTTCTACAAAAATACACATTAACATTTTAATTTATGCTTGGTAAGTCAATTCTGTGAGACATTTTGTTTCTCATTTTGTGTTCAAATGTCACATCCATAACGCTGGAATTACCCAAAGGCTTTATTGACGTTAAAAAATTCCACTGAGGCTGATATTCTTAATCCTTTTTTGCTGCAGCTTTTGGGCCCCCAATTGCGGAATCAATGACACATTTTTTTTATCTGGCGATTATATCTGGTGCTATCCCCAGGGCCTGGAAGGCGGCTCATACTGTATAAAGGTGGTGACCCTTGTGACCTTAATAACTATCACCCTATTTAAAAACATTCTTGCCAAGCTGAAATATTACTTGATTCAATCTCAGCTAAGATCTTTATTATCTATGAAATGTATTATAAATGTACATCAGTCAGGGCTGAGACCAGGTCATAGCACAGTCTCTGCTGCATCCCTGGTCATAAATGATGTGGTTAATTATATGGATAAAAGGAAACATTGTGCTGCCTTCTTCTTTGACCTGTCGAAGGCCTTCGATACTGTTGATCACTTTCTGCTGATTCAGAGGCTTTCGTCAATTGACCTAGACCAGGCTGCATATAACTTGGCTGTGTGTAACAAATAGAACTCAGTGTATCTACTGATGATGTTAAATCAGGTTCTTGACATAACAAAAAGTTGTCCCATAGGGGTCGATTCTTGGTCCAGTACTATTCACTAATTGCATTAACAATTTTGGTTTGTCTGTAAAAAATTAAAAAAATGTTACCTGTGCTTGTTTGCCGACGATACTGTCGTGTATGCTATTGCCCCCAGGGTTGATCAGGCTCTTTCTGAACTGTAGTCTCCCTTCATGCTTTACAGAAAACCTTTATTGAACTGAAATTAGTATTGAATGCAGGTTAAACCAAGTTGTTTTCCAGAATACATAAAAATGTCTCTGATAATTTAATTATATTTGACTGACCGGCTCGATTCAGTCTTATGTAGCAAAATGTATAATTGTGTTTTTTTACATTGGATAAAAGTGGAGCTCAGAGCTAGAAAATGGTATATCATACACTACAGTTGAGGAACAATGGGAAATTAATTCTGCTTTAAAAGTTGATGAACTTGTAACCCCACTTTTGAGAAAATGGCCATTGAATGTGTTGGTACACCTACTGAAAAGCTCTTCTTTGTCTACACTCATTCAGTATTGTTCACACCCTCTTAAGCATTAGCCTCACCCAGCTCTTTAAGGATTCACATGAGAGGCCATGTGCTAAACAGAGTGAGTATGGTAGTGTACTAAACAACCAAAGATTTCAAGCCTAAAGACTGGCTTATCCTACGTCTATCGACATGTCTGTAGAGGGTTGTCGCAGTGACATCATGAACATTCTATTGTCATCTGACATGAAACCTGTCGTTATGAAAAAGTATAAACACAAAAAAGCAGCCTGGTGGTCCAAAATAGCATAACTGGTGTATTTTAACACCAATAAACCTATCCGGTTAAACATGAATTTAGTATATGTCAATCTAGCAAACCCGACAACTAAAAGCAACTTTCTAAACAATGTTTTGGTTTGTTTCTAGCTTGTTAGTTAGCTAGCTAATGTTAAGTTATCTGGCTAGCCAGTTCAAATAATGACCATATCATAACTTAATTTGTATGAATTCTTATTTTTTTATTTAATCTTTATTTAACTAGGCAAGTCAGTTAAGAACAAATTCTTATTTACAATGAAGGCCTACCCTGGCCAAACCCTAACCCGGACGATGCTTGGCCAATTGTGTGCCGCCCTATTGGACTCCCAATCACAGCCGGTTGTGATACAGCCTGGAATCGAACCAGGGTCTGTAGTGATGCCTCAAGCACTGAGATGCAGTGCCTTAGACCGCTGTGCCACTCAGGAGGAAAATAAACTCCCAACAAGATCATTATTTACAAGTTAATGGCAAGCTAATTACAGAAAATAGCTTACGGTTGTGAGTGTGAGGAGATACTCTATCAGAGTATTTTAAAACTTGGACACTGTCTGTCTCGTTGGCCTAACGTTATATCCTAATTTGACTTTGGTGCAGGTCATGTTGTTCCTCACATTACCGTCTTTGGTAAACACACACTATATCAAATAAAATCTATGTTTATTTGTCACATGCACAGGATACAGAAGGTGTAAACGGTACAATGAAATGGTTACTTGCATAGTGGAGTCTATTGTTTAGCATGTAGCTAGTTAGCTAAATAATGAACCTTAATCCCAACACATAATGTTACTAACCCGCATGAATCTGAATGTAGCTAAAGCTAACCAACTAGGTTCAGTGTTAACTAGCTAGCTAACCTTAAGCTGTAACTAGCGATGCAAATGGCTCTGAGATATGAATAATATTACTACACATCATACACGTAATGTTAGCTAGCGAGCCAGCCAGCTAATGTTAGCTAGCTAGCAAACAGTACGCTTTAACTTGCAATGAAAATTACCAATCCAAACTCATCTCTTGGCATGTCCAGCCCATCCATTATCTCAGCCAATCATGGCTAGCGAGAAGGTTCCTGACTTTTTCCTTGGCTTAACCAACTATGCTCGTAATTTAACAATTGTATTCGTATTTACAGATGTCATACAAGTTTTTTATTAAGGCACATGAAAGTTCACATGTTCCATTTTGATAAAAAAAATTATGTTTATGGGCAATTGCCTCTCCTGTGACGTACTGATGTGTGACATGTGCCTAGTTTCCTGAAACGAGTCACATATGTACTTTGGATGGTGCCCACATTGATCATCTCCCTGTTTTACAAATATCTTGGCATCTAGATAGACAAAAACCTGTCTTTTAAAAGCATATTGAAGAGTTAGTTAAGAAGCTGAGAAAATAAATGCTACTTCTATATAAATAGGTCATACCTCTCACTAAATAGTGGAAAGCAGATCATTTAGTCGACGTTCCTACCGTTCTTCAACTATGGCGACATCATCAATATGAATACAGCTGCCACTTCATTAAAGCTGCTGGATGCAGTTTATCAGCGCACTGTGCTTTATTACGGATGACAGGTTTACTACACATCACTGTATTCTCTAACAGTAAGTTTGTTAGCCCTCTTTGATGTCACGTAGGTCGATATATTAATCTCTTTTAATTTAAAAAGCTATTTTACAAAAACTCGCTGTACCTAACATCCTCTTAGACGTGCGAGCTACCATACCTGGTCTCAGGGATGGCTAATGCTAGGAATTCCTTCGGGCTCTGTAGAGTTAGGTAAAACAGCCTTTAGTTTTTTTGCACCTTTGCACCTTATTTTTTGCACCTTATTTGGAATAATCTCAAATTCTGTATAAATGTCCCTTCGCTAAGCTCCGCCCCCCATGATTAGTGTTGCAACCTCGGACAACATTTTCCCAGGAAGCCCAATTCCCCATTCAACTACTGGCTAAATCCCCTCACAATGATCTCAAACTGTTTCTAATAGACAATTAAATTTAACACAGACTAGCCCTTGCTAATCAGGAAACTCTTGGGTATGTTGTGGTGGACTGCCATTACAATTGCTTCACAGGAACCTGGTAAACATTTTATTGTAACTAATCACTGAATGACTCTGAATTCACTGTCAATATGCAGTCAAAGCTATAACCACTAACCAGCTGAGCTAGCAAACAATGTAACAAAAGTATAATTTCGGTTTAGAAAAAATCAATACGCTCTGCATTTCAGGAATCACATTAGTACTCCTGGTTCACTGTTAAATTATTTAGCTCTCATGCTAGAAATGGTTGGATCCCTGTATTAGTGCCTCTTTTTTTGTAATTCTGTTGTGTTTTGTATAGTTTGTATTTATTGTGTGTATCTTTGTTACATGGCTACTTTGTAAAATAAACCTTAGTCTCAACATGACTCCCTGTCAAAATAAAGGTAAAATAAATAAATAAAATACCCATTAGATTGTAAGGTGTAGCAGTATGCAACCTTGCATGATGGTAAAGGGCCATGGGCCACACCTTCTTATACAATGGCATGCCAATTGGCCACATGGTGGCGCTATAACATATGATTGAACATGGAAACTTGGAAAGCTCACGCCCCTTTCCCCTTGAAACGTACAGTCAAGACATTCAGTACATACTGTAGGTCCCTCTCCTCACAAGGAACAAAATTGCCTCAAAGACCCATAAGGGCTGCCATAATGGACACACATAACACATAAATACTAATCTACACAAAACTTGATATATAACATCTATGGACCAAGGTCTCAACTCAAAATTGTACAGGCTAGTATGTCAAACAACATGGCCCCTATGGACCAACGAACATTCACATGGGCCTGGTTTGACAAGTAAAATCAGACACGGTTATTCGTATTGTAGCCTTGGCTTCCAGGCCTCGCTCACGTTGCTAACGAGAGCCTGGATCATATTGGAAAAGTAAGTATGAGTGGAGTGCTGATTGCCAGCAGCTGCTGGCTGATTGGCTGTGAGTAGACATAGATTTTTTTTAAAACAACCACCCCTCCCCTTCCTCTTCAGAAGCGCAAAATATCCAAAATAAGCTCATTTACAGTGCTAGCATTGCTAGTATAATATATACAGTGCATTTCGGAAAGTATTCAGACCCCTTCCCCTTTTCCACATTTTGTTACTTTACAGCCTTATTCTAAAATAGATTAAATAAATGTTTTTCCTCATCAATCTACACACAATACCCCACAAAGCGAAAAACGAAACAGAAATGACTTATTTACGTAAGTGTTCAGACCTTTTGCTATGAGACTCGAAATTGAACTCCGGTGCATCCTGTTTCCATTGATCATCCTTGAGATGTTTCTACAACTTGATTGGAGTCCACCTGGGGTAAATTCAATTGATTGGACATGATTTGGAAAGGCACACACCTGTCTATATAAGGTCTCAAAGTTGACAGTGCGTGTCAGAGCAAAAACCAAGCCATGAGGTCAAAGGAATTGTCCGTAGAGCGCCGAGACAGAATTTTGTCGAAGGCACAGATCTGGGGAAGGGTACTAAAAAAATCTCTGCAGCATTGAAGATCCCCAAGAACACAGTGGCCTCCATCATTCTTAAATGGAAGAAGTTTGGAACCTTCAAGACTTTTCTGAGAGCTGGCTGCCCGGCCAAACTGAGCAATCGGGGGAGAAGGGCCTTGGTCAGGGAGGTGACCAAGAACGCGATGGTCACTCTGACTGAGCTCCAGAGTTCCTCTGTGGAGATGGGAGAACCTTCTAGAAGGACAACCATCTCAGCAGTACTCCACCATCAGGCCTTTATGGTAGAGTAAAAGCCACATGACAGCCTGGTTGGAGTTTGCCAAAAGGCACCTAACGGACTGTCAGACCATAAGAAACAATATTCTCTGATGAAACCAAGATTGGACTCTTTGTCCTGAATGCCAAGCGTCACATCTGGAGGAAACCTGGCACCATCCCTACGGTTTCAGAGGCAGGGACTGGAAGACTAGTCAGGATCGAGGTAAAGATGAATGGAGCAAAGTATTGAGAGCTCCTTGATGAAAACCTGCTCCAGAGCGCTTAGGACCTCCGACTGGGGCAAAGGTCCTGTTGGAAGGTGAACAACGACCCTAAGCACACAGCCAAGACAACGCAGGAGTAGCTTCGGGACACGTCTCTGAATGTCCTTGAGTGGCCCAGTCAGAGCCCGGACTTGAACCCAATCAAACATCTCTGGAGAGGCCTGAAAATAGCTGTGCAGCAACGCTTCCCATCCAACCTGTCAGAGTTTGAGAGTATCTGCGGAGAAGAATGGGAGAAACTCCCCAAATACAGCTGTGCCAAGCTTGTAGCGTCATATCCAAGAAGATTCGAGGCTTGCAATCGCAGCCAAAGGTGCCTCAACAAAATACAGAGTAAAAGTTCTGAATACTTATTTAAATGTGATATTTCAGTGTTTTTATTTTGAATACGTTTGCAAAAATTTCAAAAAATCTGTTTTTGCTTTGTTGTTATGAGGCATTAAAAAAACTAATTTAATCCGTTTTAGAATAAAGCTGTAACATAACAAAATGTGGTAAAAGTCAAGGGTTCTAAATACTTTCCGAATGCACTGTATCAGCACCAGATGCAGGTAGGTTATAACTGGCCCTGTGATGCGTACTGACCCATCCTTAACTTCTCCATCTTTATCTGCTGATAAGATTAATCTCAGCGTATCGCCGTCTCTTTCCGTCTTCTCTTCGCCACCTCGGCAATGTCCCGCGGGGCCATTCATATTGCATTCTGGGAGTGATGGCGTTTCATTGAACCCATATGTCCCCGACAGAGTCAGCCGGCCGTGTCCCGCTTTGGGGACGTCAGAGTGTGAGGAGTCACCTGTTCCTCACCTTGACTTGTCTTCTTCCTGTCTAGACCCATCACTCAAAAGAACAAGATCCTGGTCAAACTGTGGCCACACTGTTGCTAGTATGTAATGGATGTTTTTAGGTCCATCAAAGTTTTATGGGCTGGGCTCTAATTACAGGAGCGATAGAGGTAAGGTTTGATCATATTCCCCAACGAGTCATCCCAACATCCTATCATCCAGTCCATTTGTCTAACAATTAACTCCCCATACCATTCACAGTTAAAGGGAGGGAGATACTGTGCTTACTTTCATCAGTTTGTGAGCAGGGTAATTAAAGGCTATTAGGTGGCTAGTTTACTGTACATATAAGCAAAGTCCCTGTCCCCAAACCCACGTGCTGCTCCTAGGCACAAGTGTAGATCTAAAAGGATTGAATGAGTATAAGCAATATGGGGAAAATTCGACCTAGTCTAAGTTGCAGCTACAACCAAAATATACTTTATGCTTGTCCAGTTCTTTCAGATATCCATGAAGTGCTAGGTGTTAGGTGTGATTTCTGGAGCCTGCATTGGACATTTATTAATAATTTAGTTGGTATTTCCTGTTCAAGAGAGATTAGATGCGGTGAGAAAGAAACAGATTGTGTTGTATCTCTCATCTATGTTTCATGAGGACAAGAGTGGGTTGACATGTTAACTATGAGTTATGAAACTGGAAGCCTGACCTTAAGCTTACTACGGTATTTATGAGTGTCTATTGACTCTACCTGGATTGGACATTGTCTTAACAAAGTTAAACTGTGGCTAGAAAGCACCTAGGGTAAGTATTTAATCTTGTTTTTATACCCTATGAAAGTGACGTGTCAATTTTACTTCCATAGTCCCAGTTTTGTTTGCTTAGAATGGGCTTCAAATTTGCATCGTCAAATTCATTAAAGTGCAGTCATTTTAAGATATACAGTGCCTTCAAAAAGTATTCACACCTTTTGACTTTTTCCACATGATGTTGTGTTACAAAGTGAGATTAAAATGGATTTAATTGTCATTTCTTGTCAACGATATTCACAAAATACTCTACTGTCAAAGTGGAAGAAAAATTCTAGCAGTTGTAAAAAATATATGGGGGAAAAAACACCAATATATCGTATTTGATAAGTATTCAACCCCCTGAGTCAATACATGTTAGCACATATACATCACATTTGGCAGCAATTACAGCTGTGAGTCTTTCTTGGTAAGTCTCTTAAGAGCTTTCCACACATGGATTGTTTCAACATTTGCCCATTATTCTTAAAAAAAATTATTCATTGCTAGGTCTTGCCATAGATTTTTCAAGCAGATTTAAGTCAAAACTGTAACTCGGCCACTCAGGAAAATTCACTGTCTTCTTGGTAAAGAACTCCAGTGTAGATTTTGCCTTGTGTTTTTGGTTATTGTCCTGCTGAAAGGTGAATTCATCTCCCAGTGTCTGGTGAAAAGCAAACTGAACCAGGTTTTCCTCTAGGATTTTGCCTGTGCTTAGCTACATTCCGTTTCTTTTTTATCCTGAAAAACTCCCCAGTTCTTAATGATAACAAGCATACCCATAACAAGATGCAGCCACCACTATTCTTAAGAAAATGGAGAGTGGTACTCAGTAATGTGTTCTATTGGATTTGCCCCAAACATAACATTTTGTATTCAGGACAAAAAGATAATTGCTTTGCCAAATCTTTGGCAGTATTACTTTAGTGCCTTATTGCAAACATGATGCATGTTTTAGAATACTTTTATTCTGTACAGGCTTCCTTCTTTTCACTCTGTCAGTTAGGTTGGTATTGTGAAGTAACTACAATGTTGTTGATCCATCCATAGCCGCGGGAAGGTGTAAAGGCCCCAAACTGCAAGCAAAGACTCGGTGCACTACTTTTGTGAAAATATTTAAACTAAATGTATTTGAGTGTTTACCAGCATTTGTAACTTGAGTCTCATAATGTTCTGTACAAAACAGTTAATCTAATAATATTTGCGGAATATAAAAATACTTGCGTGATATGTTTTATTTATTTGCACCAAAGAAAACAACTGATAGACAACAATACAGATAAAATTATATAAAAACGTTGTGCAGGTGTGGTTGGAAGCCCAATTGGCTTATATGAAACGTGGCACCGTCACAGGATGCCAGCTTTCCAGCAAGTCAGTTCGTCAAATTTCTGTCCTGCTAGAAATGCCCCGGTCAACTGTAAGTGCTGTGAAGTGGAAACCATTTGTAACACTCACTACCGAGTTCCATACTGCCTCTGAAAGCAACGTCAGCACAAAAACTGTTCGTTGGGAGCTTCATGACATGGGTTTCCATGGCCGAGCAGCCACACACAAGCCTAAGATCATCATGCACAATGCCAAGCGTCGGCTGGAGTGGTGTAAAGCTCACCGCCATTGGACTCTGGAGCAGTGGAAACGCGTTCTCTGGAGTGATGAATCACGCTTCACCATCTGGCAGTCCGACGGACAAATCTGGGTTCGACGGATGTCAGGAGAACGCAACCTGCCTGAATGCATAGTGCCAAAAGGGAAATCTTAATGCTACAGCATACAATGACATCCTTGACGATTCTGTGCTTCGAACTTTGTGGCAACAGTTTGGGGAAGGCCCTTTTCTAGATGACCAGCCTATGTACCGTACAGTGATGTACAGGAGGGTAAATTAAAAGTGTTTGTTTTCCATGTTTTTTGATCAAGAAAAACATTTGATGTGGATGTTTTGTGTCTTTGCCCATAACTTTGCACCTTTTTGATGTAAATGTTTGAGGACAGGATTTAATTTTTGCTGGATTCCATTAGAATGACAATCGCAGAGAAAGGGAAAGGTCAACATCTCTTACAATTCCAACTATTGAATCCTGTAAGATACTGTTCTTAATTTTCAACTACCTTTTTTGCCAAAGCGGAGATGCTGATTTTTTTAAATTTTTATTAATATTATTATTTTCTTTTTGCTTGTGCTACAGAAGTCTATCTTTCTGATATTAATTTTGGCATTCTTTAGTAAGATGTCTATTTCACAGGTGGTCAGGGCTCTACAGTGCAAGCATTTCACTCGCATTTGCAAATACAAATAGAAGTCGAGTATGACTGCATTTATAGCAAAATGAAAGGTGCAGTAGCTGTTTTCGAAGTGTTTGTCATTTTGTTTCATAACTGGTAGCTAACCACACAAAGAACTACGAATCCAGTAATACCCGACCTTGCGCACAACAACACTGTCTGGTTGGAGAGCTGTGAGCACTGTGATTGAAGTAAGATACATTTTTAGAAGCGCTGCGCACAGGCATAAAAGTTGGTCTAATTTACTTGAAAGTCTACTAAAGTGAGACTCTGTTCTTCTGTTTCTTGTCAATTCATATACATTGTTTTGTTCACTACAAGGTTATTTTTCAATGTTTAAGTTTTCTTCAACTATTAGCGAAGACACATTGTTTACTAGTCCGATTATCTATCTCACAGGGACACTGTCACTGTTGACTCAGCAGCTCGAGTGCCCTTGTTGCCATGGTAACCTCCCACCCTTAAAAGGGCAGCTGAACATTTTTGATGAAATAACATTGAGCAATATACCACATCACTTCTAGTAGTACATAAAAAAAATTTGAAACATTATTAAGCATGCTCATCTGTTTTTTTTTTGTGTGTGTGTGTGTGTAATTGTCTGGTAAAAAAATCTGAGTGGCTGGTGGACCAAAAAGTTAGTTTCAGTCCCTGCCAACAATACATTGTGGCTTTGATGTCAAGAAGGGAGTGGCCGGATGGTAGGCTAGGTGGAAAAAGTATATTTAAAAAAAATAAAAAATAATACACCCTGGTGCTTGCGGCAGTGCACTTTTTACCGGCATGCATGTTTGGCCGAAATGCGTCAAGATTGGAAGAAAGTGGGATTGCTTTGGGAGGATGCGGCAGGCAGACTGGGTCAGGGGAACCCCTGGCACTTCAGTCATATGCGGGGCTCACTTTGTCCCAAAGAACTACGATGGCTATCAACAGTAGAAGAGTGGATTCACCATGAAGCCGAGGCTAAAAACTGGTCCTGTGTCCATAGTCAATGTAGGCTCCAAGTCCACTGAGACCACCGGTGTTATGACAGCGGGTGGCTTCGATGATGGAGGTGAATCGGGTAAGTAGAAACTAAAGCGCCCAGAGAGTTTTAACATGTTATATTGCTAGTAGATGATAAAAAACTAAGATTGTCAGCAATCTAAGTGCACCGGGTATTGCAAGCGAATTGGCCCACTCACACGGATCAAGCGTGGTGTTTGTGAATGGAATAACCTAGCTAGCTAGCAAGCAAGTTACAACACTCCATCAACAAAATACTGCACATTTTGCAGAAATAAATGGTTAAATACCAATCGGGTTAATGTCATTGTTTATTTCAAGGTACGCTACATGACTTGTCGAACATCTCATTCCAAAATCATAGGCATTAATATGGAGTTGGTACACCCTCTGCTGATATAAAAGCCTCCACTCTTCGGGGAAAGCTTTCCACTACATGTTGGAACATTGCTGCGTGGACTTGCTTCCATTCAGCCACAAGAGCATTAGTGAGGTCGGCACTGATGTTGGGCAATTAGGCCTGGCTCGTAGTTGGCGTTCCAATTCATCCCAAAGGTGTTTGATGAGGTTGAGGTCAGGGCTCTGTACAGGCCAGTCAAGTTCTTCCACACTGATCTCGACAAACCATTTCTGTATGGACCTCGCTTTGTGCACAGGGGCATTGTCATGCTGAAACAGGAAAGGCTCTTCCCCAAACTGTTGCCACAAAGTTGGAAGCACAGAATCGTCTAGAATGCCATTTTATGCTATATAGTTAAAATTTCCCTTCACTAGATCTAAGGGGTCTAGCCTGAACCATGAGAAACAGCCAAAGGACCATTATTCCTTGTCCACCAAACTTTACAGTTGGCACTATGCATTGGGGCAGGTAACGTTCCACTGTGGCTCCTAATGAAGAGTTATTTTTTTGTTGTGGCCCCCACACCCATCAAAGTTGCACATCCCTGATCTACACTTATTGAAGTGGATTTAACAGGGAGTTACAGGGATCATAACTTTCACCTGGTCAGTCTATGATTTGGAAAGAGCAGGTGTTCTTAATGTTTTATGTACTCAGTGTATTACGCTAATCTCCCTATAGTGGACAAAATGTGTTACTACATTACACAAGCTTACATTTTCACCACATAACATTTTGTGGAATTACACATCCTTTTTTACCTCCGATTGGATATATTATTAGAAAAGTGTATTGTCATCACGCTGAGACTAAATCGATTGCTCTTACATCTAGATGTTCCGCTAGCGGAACACCGCTCCAATATCCAATGATAGGGCGTGGCGCGAATTACAAACACCTCAGAAATCCAAAAACTTCCATTTTTCAAACATATGACTATTTTACACCATTTTAAAGACAAGACTCCTTTATCTAACCACATTGTCCGATTTCAAAAAGGCTTTACAACGAAAGCAAAACATTAGGTTATGTCAGAGTACCCAGCCAGAAATAATCACACACCCATTGTTGAAGCTAACATATAATGTCACAAAAACCAAAACCACAGCTAAATGCAGCACTAACCTTTGATGATCTTCATCAGATGACACTCCTAGGACATTATGTTATACAATATACATGCATGTTTTGTTCAATCAAGTTCATATTTATATCAAAAACCAGCTTTTTACATTAGCATGTGACGTTCAGAACTAGCATACCCACCGCAAACTTCCGGTGAATTTACTAAATTACTCACGATAAACGTTCACAAAAAACATAACAATTATTTTAAGAATTATAGATACAGAACTCCTTTATGCAATCGCGGTGTCAGATTTTAAAATAGCTTTTCGGTGAAAGCACATTTTGCAATATTCTGAGTAGATAGCCCGGCCATCATGGCTAGCTATTTTGACACCCACCAAGTTTGGCACTCACCAAACTCAGATTTACTATAAGAAAAATTGGATTACCTTTGCTGTTCTTCGTCAGAATGCACTCCCAGGACTTCTAGTTTACACCCAATGTTGTTTTGGTTCCAAATAATCCATAGTTATATCCAAATAGCGGCGTTTTGTTCTTGCGTTCAAGACACTATCCGAAGGGTGACACGCCGGCGCGTATCGTGACAAAAAATTTCAAAATATTCCATTACCGTACTTTGAAGCATGTCAAACGCTGTTTAAAATCAATTTTTATGTGATTTTTCTCGTAAAATAGCGATAATATTCCGACCGGGAGACGTCGTTTTCGTTCAAATACTGAAAATGTAAAATGGACTCTTCACGTGCACGCGTGCGCCCGTTTCATTGTTCTCAGATCGACCACTATCCAAATGCGCTACTGTTTTTCAGCCAGGGACTGCAGAGTCATCATTCCCCGTTCTGGCGCCTTCTGAGAGCCTATGGGAGCCTTAGAAAATGTCACGTTACAGCAGAGATCCTCTATTTTCCATAAAGAGGCTATAGAAGGCCAAGAAATGGTCAGAGAGGGCACTTCCTGTATGCAATCTTCTCAGGTTTTGGCCTGCCATATGAGTTCTGTTATACTCACAGACACCATTCAAACAGTTTTAGAAACTTTAGGGTGTTTTCTATCCAAATCAAACAATGATATGCATATTCTAGTTTCTGGGCAGGAGCAATAACCAGATTAAATCGGGTACGTTTTTTATCCGGCCGTGAAAATACTGCCCCCTATCCTAAACAAGTTATATCAGATTTATATATTTCATTTGGTACTCATTTTCAAACTTGAATGGCACAGACAATTTGCAGCTTTCTCTGTATAGAAGTCGCTGGCCACAAGCTAATACACACATTTTACTGTCAAGCTATTACTCAAACGAAAGGCAACCCCTGTCAATATTTAGAGAGATGATTCATTTAAATTATCCTATTAAAAAAGTGTTGCGTTTCCTATTTCGTATTGGCCATCTACTGTAAACATCTGCCCATATCGAGACAAGTTGATAAAAGCCTACCACAGGTTCTCATCTAACAACAGTAAAATGTAGTATACCCAAGTTTGTTGGGGTTTGTCTTTTAGAAGAGCGCAAATGGTACTTGTCGCCGCAGTTATTGTCCCAGTTCCATTGATTACAATATCGATGTGAGTGATTTAATTTGCACCCGCTATTGATTACAGTCTGGAGTTGACTGCTTGGTCAATTTTGGTGCATGAGCAGTTAAGGTACTAATTTAGCAAAATACAAGTAATCTGAACACAAGTGTGACACGTGTGTGTGTGTGTGTGTGTGTGTGTGTGTGTGTGTGTGTGTGTGTGTGTGTGTGTGTGTGTGTGTGTGTGTGTGTGTGTGTGTGTGTGTGGAGAGTATTTTTTTTATGTCTCGGTCTTCAACATATCATGACTTATTTCAGCATATTGACTATGAATTTAGACATTTTAAAACCTGTGTTTTGACATTCGGCTATAATTCAAAAAGACATGACAACAGTAAGCAGCAGCAATATTTTGTATTTTTTGGGGGGTATTTTATTAGGATCCCCATTAGCTGTTGCGAAAGCAGAAGCTACTCTTTCTGGGATTCACACAAAACATGACACATAACACAAAACATTAATAGACAAGAACAGTTGAAGGACAGAACTACATCCATTTATAAACAGCACACATATCCTGCATATCAATATAATCACACAAATAATCTAGGTCAAATAGGGGAGAGGCATTGTGCCGGTGTAGCTTTATCTGTTCTTTTAAACTAGGTTTGCTGTTCATTTTAACTGTATGAGATGGAAGGGATTCCATACAATAATGGCTCTATTTAATACTGTACATCTTCTTGAATTTGTTCTGGATTTTGGGGACTGTGAAAAGACCACTGGTGGCGTGTCAGGTGTGTGTCAGAGCTGTGTGTAAGATGACTATGCAAACAATTTGTAATTTTCAATGCATTAATGTCTCTTATAAATAATAAGAAGTGATGCAGTCAGTGTCTCTTCAACTTTTAGCCAAGAGAAACTGGTATCCATAGTTTTTATATTAGTCCTCTGATTACAATGAAGAGCAAAATGTGCCACTCTGTTCTAAGTCAGCTGTAGCTTAACTAGGTCTTTCTTTGCATCAGTTGACCATTTGACTGGACAATAATCAAGATAAGACAAAACTAGAGCCTGCAGGACTTGCTTTTTGGAGTGTGGTGTCAAAAAAGCAGAGCATCTCTTAATTGTGGACAGACCTCTCCCCATCTTTACAACCATTGAATCTATATGTTTTGACCATGACAGTTTACAATCTAAGGTAACTCCAAATAATTTAGTCTCCTCAACTTTTTCAACAGCCACACCATTCATTACCAGATTCAGCTGAGTAGATAGCTCTGAATCGACTATATGGCAGAGGCTGAAAAGCCATAAACGTGTTTTCTCAACAATAGGTTATGGTCAATAATATCAAAGGTTGCACTGAAATCTAACAGTACAGCTCCCACAATCTTCTTATTATACATTTCTTTCAATCAATCATCAGTCATTTGTGTCAGTATAGTACATGTTGAGTGACGTTTTCTGTAAGCATGCTGAAAGTCTGTTGTCAATTTGTTTACAGAGTCATAGCATTGTATTTTTTTGTATCATTGTATCATCATTGTATAATTTTCAACTTATGTTTTAGTAATATACATTTTTCAACAGGATTCTACTTCATCAGGTAGGAACTACTAAGTGAGCCCAAAAATGTGCTATGGTTTGGTAATAGTGAAATGGTGGAAATGAGTTTGTTTTGCCTATTGAAGGACAGTAGGACACACACGCAAGTATAAATTAGTTAACAGTTGAGTCATCTACTTTATGAAATAACAACCTGATGTGCCCGCATCGGTGTATTCACTTTAAGCAGTGGACTGGCTAGCCTACTCGGCTGCAAGACATTTTGACTGCACCATGATACAGCAATGCTGCATTCAACTGCACCAGTGATCCATGCAGAATTCTACAATTTTTAAACATGTTTTAAGTTTAAATGTTACAACAACCTACTTATGTTTTTCTTATTTAGAGTTTTTTTTTATTATTATCTTGGATTAAGTTAGCAGCATATTATGCACGTCTGCTAACAGCAGCAACGGATTGACAAATATTATTTATCTCTGGAGTCTTTTGTTTTATATATGTTAAAATGCTATATACAGCATCCTATGTGCGTTTATACATAGGATTATAAAGAGGCATAAAAACACTGGCCAGTTTTTTCTAGTACTGGGTCGTACCCCCAGCCTGAATTCTTTCCAGGCATTGTTCAGTTGGTATCAAGGGAACTAACGTGTGCCAGGAAAACATTCCCCACACCATTACACCACCAGCCTGTACCGTTGACATCAGACAGGATGGGGCCATAGACTCATGCTGCTTACGCCAAATCCTGACTGCCATCAGCATGATGTAACAGGAACCATGATTCGTCGGACCAGGCAATATTTTTCCACTCCTCAATTGTCCAGTGTTGGTCATCATGTACCCACTGGAGCCGCTTCTTCTTGTTTTTAGCTGATAGGAGTGGAACCCGGTGTGGTCATCTGCTGCAATAGCTCATCCATGACAAGGATTGACGAGTTGTACGTTCCGTGGTGCTGTTCTGCACACCACTGTTGTACTGTGCCGTTATATGCCTGTTTGTGGCCCGATTCTTGCCATTCTTCTTCAACCTTTCATCAACGAGCTGTTTTTGGTTTGTTGATGTTTTTGGTTTGTCGCACCATTCTCGGTAAACCCTAGACACTGTCGTGTGTGAAAAGCCCAGAAAAACCCTTTTCTGAGATACTGGAACCGGCGTGCCTGGCAATCATACCACGCTCAACATTACTTAGGTCACTCGTTTAGCCCATTCTAACATTCAATTAAACAGTGCCTGTCTGCCTGCTTTATATAGCAAACCACGGCCACGTGTCTCACTGTCTGTATGAGCGAACCATTTTAGTGAACGGCGTGGTGTACCTAATAAAGTGTACATAATAATGGTCCGTTTGTGTTGCATTTGTATGCGCACTGTATAGAATTGCAGTGACAGTCAGTGTTTGTTTAAAAAAAAAAAAATCTGACTGGGTACAAGGCTAATGGCAACAGCCACGCTTTGGTCATTGGGGGAACCCATCCCGCCATACAATCAACGGTATAGGGGAAACACTGGTCTATCTATTGCACTGCCTATGCCTAGGATGTGGTGGAGAGCTGACCCTCTCAATATCTCCTCCCCTCCCTCTCTTTAATCTACAAAACGAAGGATTCCTCCATCGCTGAGCTAATTAAGGGAGCAGATTGGTGCGGCACCCTCCACTCCCACGGGAAGCAAACTAGTTCTTTCAGAACAATTTAATTGCTCCTGTTGGCTCGTTACACTTCAGAAGTTGAGAAGTTGAAGCAGACCAGGATACCAGACTAGAGATTTGTATGTCGACAGACAGGGTTGTGTGTGTGTCCTTGTTCTGGTGTGGGCAGAGGGCTTAAAGGGGAAGGTCAGGATTTAAACAACTACAACAAATGTTCATTGATTGTTCGCTAGTAGTGGCTAAATTTAGCCGTTGTAGTTCTTTAACACTTAAAATGTCGGGCCTCGATACCCTCATACCTAAGCCAATGACGTGTCTTAATGACATTGTTACAAATAAATGTCATATGTTATCGCAAAAATCGTTGTTTGGTTGTTTTTATGAATGAACACAATGGCATTTTAATTTGTTTATGTACAGTTGAAGTCGGAAGTTTACATACACTTAGGTTGGAGTCATTAAAACTCGTTTTTCAACCACTCCGCAAATTTCTTTTTAAACTGTAGTTTTAGCAAGTCAGTTAGGACATCTACTTTGTGCATGACACAAATAATTTTTCCAACAATTGTTTACAGACAGATTATTTCACTTATAATTCACTGTATCACATTTTACATTTACATTTACATTTTAGTCATTTAGCAGACGCTCTTATCCAGAGCGACTTACAGTAGTGAATGCATACATTTCATACAATTTCATACATTTTTTTTTCTGTGCTGGCCCCCCGTGGGAATCGAACCCACAACCCTGGTGTTGCAAACACCATGCTCTACCAACTGAGCTACAGGGAAGGGCTCACAGGGAAGGGCTCACAATTCTAGTTGGTCAGAAGTTTACATACACTAAGTTGACTGCGCCTTTAAACAGCTTGGAAAAATCCAGAAAATAATGTCATGGCTTTAGAAATCTTCTGATAGTCTAATTGACATCATTTGAGTCACTTGGAGGTGTACCTGTGGATGTATTTCAAGGCCTACCTTCAAACTCAGTGCCTCTTTGCTTGACATTATGGGAAAAGCAAAATAAGTCAGCCAAGACCTCAGGAAAACAATTGTAGACCTCCACAAGTCTGGTTCCTCCTTGGGAGAAATTTACAAACGCCTGAAGGTACCACGGTCATCTGTACAAACAATAGTACGCAAGTATAAACACCATGGGACCACGCAGCCGTCATACTGCTCAGGAAGGAAACGCGTTCTGTCTCCTAGAGATGAACGTACTTTGGTGCGAAAAGTGCAAATCAATCCCAGAACAACAGCAAAGGACTTTGTGAAGATGCTGGAGGAAACAGGTACAAAAGTATCTATATCCACAGTAAAGTCCTATATCGACATAACCTGAAAGGCCGCTCAGCAAGGAAGAAGCCACTGCTCCAAAACCACCATAAAAAAGCCAGACTACGGTTTGCAGCTGCACATGGGGACAAAGATTGTACTTTTTGGAGAAATGTCCTCTGGTCTAATGAAACAAAAATAGAACTGTTTGGCCATAATGACCATCGTTATGTTTGGAGGAAAAAGGGGGAGGCTTGCAAGCCGAAGAACACTATCCCAACCGTGAAGCACGGGGGTGGGAGCATCATGTTGTGGGGGTGCTTTGCTGCAGGAGGGACTTGTGCACTTCACAAAATAGATGGCATCATGAGGAATGACAATTATGTGGATATATTGAAGCAACATCTCAAGACATCAGTCAGAAAGTTAAAGCTTGGTCGCAAATGGGTCTTCCAAATGGACAATGACCCCAAGCATACTTCCAAAGTTGTGGCAAAATGGCTTAAGGACAACAAAGTCAAGGTATTGGAGTGGCCATCACAAAGCCCTGACCTCAATCCTATAGAACATTTGTGGACAGAACGCGTCTCCTTCCTTTTCGGTATGACGGCTGCGTGGTGACTTGTGGAGGTCTACAATTGCTTTTCTGAGGTCTTAGCTGATTTCTTTTGATTTTCCCATGATGTCAAGCAAAGAAGCACTGAGTTTGAAGGTAGGCCTTGAAATACATCCAAAGATACACCTCCGTTTGACTGAAATTATGTCAATTAGCCTATCAGAAGCTTCTAAAGCCATGATATAATTTTCTGGAATTTTCCAAGCTGTTTAAAGGCACAGTCAACTGAGTGTATGTAAACTGGATTTGTGATACAGTGAATTATAAGTGAAATAATCTGTCTGTAAACAATTGTTGGAAAAATTACTTGTGTCATGCACAAAGTAGATGTCCTAACCGACTTGCCAAAACTGTAGTTTGTTAACAAGAAATTTGTGGAGTGGTTGAAAAACAAGTTTTAATGACTCCAACCTAAGTGTATGTAAACTTCCGACTTCAACTGTACAAAGTGTACCAGTACCAGATCAATGTGCAGAGGTACAAGGTATTTGAGGTAGATATGTACATGAAGGCAGTGACAGTACTGTCCCACAAAATTGCTAAACATAGCAATTAATTCGCTGAGGGCGAATTCATTTAATTATTTTTTATTGACTCTGCAGCAATACTTTGCCCCAACAAGAAAGAGCTGTTTGAAAATGTTTCCTTGTCAAGACGAACCGTGACATGGCGTGTTGAGGTCATCGCAGAGAATATGGAATAACAGTTGAAACAAGGTAAAGGATTTCACCTATTTCTCCTTGGTCCTGGTTGATAGCAGTGATGCACGTGACACGGCGGAGTTGTTGATTTTCTTACGAGGCATAACCCCAGACTTTGAAATTACAGAGGAGCTTGCTTCAGTGCAGTCAATGAAGAGCACAACCACAGGGAAAGATTTATTGGAGGAGGTTAATAAATGTGTGGCAAAGCTGGGACTGAGTTTTGAAAAGTTTTCTAGTGTGACCACTGACGGGTGCCCAAATTTGACAGGAAAAAACGTGGGCCTTTTGAAAAGGATACAAGATCAAGTAGCTGAGCTGAACCCAGATCAGAAAATGAATTTCCTGCATTGCATTATTCATCAGGAGGTGCTCTGTAAATGTGTTCTGAAAATTAGCCATGTTGTGGATACAGTCACTAAAGTGGTTAACTTCATAAGAGCAAAATCTTTAAACCACAGGCAGTTTGTCTTACTGTTGGAAGTGACAGAGTCGGGTCATGCAGTTCTCCCCTACCACACAAACGTGAGATGGCTGAGTTTGGGGAAGGTGCTTAAAAGGGTGTGGGACCTGAAGTCGGAGATTGCTGAGTTTTTGTAAATGAAAGGAAAATGTGGATTTCCCTCAACTGCAAGATAAAGAATGGTTAGCTGATTTTGCATTCACCGTGGACATCATGGCCCTCATGAATGAACTGAATTCCAAACTACAAGGGAAGGGCCTTTTTGTACATCAGATGTACAGCCTTGTCAAAGCCTTCAAGGGAAAATGAATCCTCCTGACCCGCCAAGTAGAAGCCAACAATCTCACCCACCTTCCGACACTACTAGTCTGTTCCCTATCAGATGACCAGCGGGAGAAGTATATATCGCTGCTGCGTGCTTTGAACGGTGAGTTTTTTCTCATCGTTTAGAGAATTTCAAAGTGTTGGAAAATGACATGGTGTTGGTTTCCTCTCCTTTCACCTTCAATGTGGATAACACTCTCACTGACCTGCAACTTGAACTTATCTTCAGTCTGATGCAGTGATTGGAGAACTATTCAAAACAATGTCACTGACAAGGTTCTATGCATCTCTCGATGAACATGAGTCATGTTTAGATGTTTGTACTGTTTGGGTCAACCTATGTATGTGAACAGACATTTTCAGTGATGAATATAACAAGTCAAGGCACAGATCATCGCTTACTGACTCACCTCTCAGCAATCCTGTGCATAGCGACGTCAGAAACTATACCTGACTTCACTGCTCTAGTCAATGCCCATCAGAGACTTTACTCCTCACACTGATTGAGTAGTTTAAATGTAATGTTGAGCTCTCTCTCTTTCTTGTGTTTTTGTGCATACCCGTTAACAAGAGTTCTGTCCATGGTGCTGAATGCACAGGGTACTTTTCCCTCCGTGTAGTTCATTGCATGTTTAATAATGAAAATACCTACCAAAAGGAGAACATGGATGTGGTTTATTTCTGTGCATGTTAAAAAAGTAAAGTAAGTAGCATATCTGGATGTGATTTACAGTAGATATGTCAACACAGTCATACACATTATGTATAATCCTGTAATATGATTCTGTCCCGCGATGGCAAAAATATATTCTAATGTGGCCCTCCATGGAAAATAATTGCCCAGGCCTATAGCATAGTTTTGTCATTTTGAATAGATCACATCTAGCCTACTGTTTAATTCCAGTAGGCATATTCGGTAAAATGCTTAAAAATATATACATGACAAATTGAACCTACTATACTGAACAAAAATATAAACGCAACATGCAAAAATGATTTTACTGAATTACAGTTCATATAAGGAAATCAGTCAATTGAAATAAAGTAATTAGGCCCTAATCTGTGGATTTCACATGACTGGGCAGGGGTGCAGCCATGGGTGGGCCTGGGAGAGCATAGGCCCACCCACTTGGCAGCCAGGCTCACCCACTGGGGAGTCAGGCCCTGACAATCAGAATTTGTTTTTCCACACAAAAGGGCTTTATTACAGACAGAAATACTCCTCAGTTTCATCAACTGTCCAGGTCGCTGGTCTCAGACAATCCCGCAGGTGAAAAAGCCGGATGTGGATGTCCTGGGCTGACATGGTTAGAGGTCGTTTGCGGTTGTGAGGCCGGTTGGATGTACTGCCAAATTCTCTTAAATGACCTTGGAGGCAGCTTATGGTAGAGAAATTCACATTAAATTCTCTGGCAACAGCTCTGGTGGACATTCCTGCAATCAGCATGCCAATTGCACGCTCCCTAAAAACTTGAGACATCTGTGGCATTGTGTGACAAAACTGCACATTTTAGAGTGGCCTTTTATTTTCCCCAGCACAAGGTGCACCTGTGTAACGATCATGCTGTTTAATCAGCTTCTTGATATGCCACACCTGTCAGGTGGATGGATTATCTTGGCAAAGCAGAAATGTTCACTAGCAGGGATGTAAACAAGTATGTGCACAAAATTTGTGAGAAATATGATTTTTGTGCGAATGGAAAAATTCTGGGATCTTTTATTTCAGCTCATGAAAAATGGGACCAGCGTGATTCTCGTATGAGTTTGTGAATAAATAAGCACACTTACCGGTGCACTGGAGAAAAGATAAGTGATTTTGAAAAAGTTTGCTATCGCGTGCCTATCATGCGACTCTATCTGCACGCATTGATGTGTGCATAGAGTGGGTTCGGTTTTTATACCTTAGCACAGGGTTCCCTAACTGGTGGCCCGCAGTTGATTTTATTTGTCCCCCTGTGCAGGGAGGGGGACATAAAAGACTGCAGCAAATAAGCAAGGTTTGAAATTGTTTTAGTCAAATGTTATATCTGTTTGGGTTTCTTGCGGTCAATTTTCAATTTACAAATTATTTGTAGTTATGTTCTGGCCCCCTGACCATCCGCTCAAGTAAAAATCAGCCCGCTGCTGAATCTAGTTGGTGCCACCATGCAGGAAGTGTCACACACCAGTGTGTCCACTATTGCTCCAGGGATTATGCACAGAGACTAAGACACACTATTGCATTAATTGGTCTTTTGACCAATCACATCAGATCTTTTTCAGATCTGATTGGACAAAATACAAATTAGTGAAAAAAATATCAAAATTGGGCTGCCCGTTTAAATGGAGCCTATTAGCGGCAAGATGTGTGAAGCGTTTACGCTGTTATTTACGGTAAGGAAAACTGGAAGCATCTACTTAATTGAAGTCTGTTTACCCCAAAACCATTATACAATTTGATATGACCACCGGGAAAAATATATATTGAGTGTATGCTACTACTCAATAATACTTCACAGGTTTGATTGAATGGAGCCCTTAGACTTATTAGCCTAATTAGAGAAATTCCACAAAGTCTCTGGTGTAAGAGAGAAGTGGGAGATTCTCCCCGCTATAGCTACGGCTGCCTGAGACACCACCTGTCCATGGGCGTCCTATGGGAAAGGCTATAGAGAGCTGGTCTGTCTCCCAAATGGCACCTTATTCCCTACATAGTGCACAACTTTTTACCAGGGTTCACACGGCTCTTGTCAAAAATAGTGCACTATATAAGGAATAGTGTGCCATTTGGAGCACATCTCTGGAGCCTGCCAGATACAAAGCTGTGGCCAGTAATGCATAACAGACTGCTGCCTGGAGAGAGTGAAGCTTCAGCAGGGTCACAAGTCAGATTCGCTGCAGTGCTTGGCATCTCTCCCTAACTGGCCCTCTCCCTCTGTACTGTCAGGAATTGACCTAACTAAAGCAGTAGAGAATTAGATTTACTTTATCACTGATAGTAAAGGCTGTGCAGTGCATGAAAAATGCAGCTATATTGGAGAACAGTGGAAGTTAACTGCTTCTTTATTATAAAACAACAGTCGGCAATACTTTTATTTAGCCCTCCACCCTCCCCAGCTCACCCCATTCATAAGTCTGCCTTTACCATAGGCCCAAATTATATCACAGTATCATAACAGTAGTTTAGAACAGAATAATGGGCAGGGCTCGACATTAACCCTTGTCCGCATCCCTAGCCAAGTAAAAAAGTCTGACAAGCAGAATATCAAATTATTACTCCGAATTGGATCAGTGTCCTCTGGAAGCTGTATTGCTGTTCTCCTAATTTCTGTAGAGCGCATCATAGTATAATTGTATGGCATTGATAGGCAGCAGCGGTCTTTCAAATCATTCGCAGTTGCGAGATATGCTTTGGAGATCAAAGCATAGAGCTGCATTTATGTTGATATTCTTTGCAAATTAGTGAGTTATTTGCAAAGTTATAGCTGATTTCTTCTCAGCAAACAGGGTTTGTACGGTCATGAAAATCCGTCAAATGTCATGATGTATGCAAAAATATATAAACATATTGCGATAAATTGCCTGAATTGATGCGATAACGATAAATAGAATGATAGAAACGTATCATTAATGTGCAGCGGTTTTTGTTATTTATCCTTTAAACTACTACTACTACTACTACTACTACTACTAGTTTGATGGTTGTAGCCGTCAATTGTCCCATATTTTTTTTATTCTCTAGCATAGGCTGCTTACCATAATGAACAATATCATTAAATTGCCTGCAATAAGTGTCCTTTATGGTCGGTGTCAATCACTTTTGTTTCATCGTCCCAGCTCTCATGTGTGCATCACCTGTGTGTATTATGTAACCTGATGCCTAGTCACTTTACTCTGCCTTCATGTACATATCTACCTCAAATACCTTGTACCTCTGCACATTGATCTGGTACTCTTTGTACAGTTGAAGTCGGAAGTTTACATACACTTAGGTTGGAGTCATTAAAACTTGTTTTTCAACCATTTCACAAATTTCTTGTTAACAAACTATAGTTTTGGCAAGTCGGTTAGGACATCTACTTTGTGCATGACACAAGTAATTTTTCCAACAATTGTTTACAGACAGATTATTTCACTTAATTCACTGTATCACAATTCCAGTGGGTCAGAAGTTTACATACACTCAGTTGACTGTGCCTTTAAACAGCTTGGAAAAGTCCAGAAAATTATATCATGGCTAAAGAAGCTTCTGATAGGCTAATTAACATCATTTGAGTCAATTGGAGGTGTACCTGTGGATGTATTTCAAGGCCTACCTTCAAACTCAGTGCCTCTTTGCTTGACATCATGGGAAAATCAAAAGAAATCAGCCAAGACCTCAGAAAAAAAATTGTAGACTTCCGCAAGTCTGGTTCATCCTTGGGAGCAATTTCCAAATGCCTGAAGGTACCACGTGCATCTGTACAAACAATAGTATGCAAGTATAAACACCATGGGACCACGCAGCCGTCATACCGCTCAGGAAGGAGACGCGTTCTCTCTCATAGAGATGAACGTACTTTGGTGCGAAAAGTGCAAATCAATCCCAGAACAGCAGCAAAGGACCTTGTGAAGATGCTGGAGGAAACCGGTACAAAAGTATCTATATCCACAGTAAAACGAGTCCTATATCGACATAACCTGAAAGGCCGCTCAGCAAGGAAGAAGCCACTGCTCCAAAACCACCATAAAAAAGCCAGACTACGGTTTGCAGCTGCACATGGGGACAAAGATTGTACTTTTTGGAGAAATGTCCTCTGGTCTAATGAAACAAAAATAGAACTGTTTGGCCATAATGACCATCGTTATGTTTGGAGGAAAAAGGGGGAGGCTTGCAAGCCGAAGAACACTATCCCAACCGTGAAGCACGGGGGTGGGAGCATCATGTTGTGGGGGTGCTTTGCTGCAGGAGGGACTTGTGCACTTCACAAAATAGATGAGGAATGACAATTGTGGATATATTGAAGCAACATCTCAAGATATCAGTCAGGAAGTTAAAGCTTGGTCGCAAATGGGTCTTCCAAATGGACAATGACCCCAAGCATACTTCCAAAGTTGTGGCAAAACGGCTTAAGGACATCAAAGTCAAGGTATTGTAGTGGCCATCACAAAGCCCTGACCTCAATCCTATAGAACATTTGTGGGCAGAACTGAAAAAGCATGTGCGCTCAAGGAGGCCTAGAAACCTGACTCAGTTACACCAGCTCTGTCATGTGGAATGGGCCAAAATTCACTCAACTTATTGTGGGAAGTGTGTGGAAGGCTACCCAAAACGTTTTACCCAAGTTAAACAGTTTAAAAGCAATGCTACCAAATAATAATTTAGTGTATGTAAACTTCTGACCCACCAGGAATGTGATGAAAGAAATAAAAGCTGAAATAAATCATTCTCTCTACTATTATTCTGACATTTCACATTCTTAAAATAAAGTGGTGATCCTAATTGACCTAAGACAGGGAATTTTTTACTAGGATTAAATGTTAGGAATTGTAAAAAAAAAAAAAAAACGGAGTTTAAATGTATTTGGCTAAGGTGTATGTAACCTTCCGACTTCAACTGTATATAGCTCCATTCTTGTGTATTTTATTCCTCGTGTTACTGTTTCATGTTTTAAATCTGTATTGTTGGGAAGGGCAGTAAAGTTTACACGCGTTGTATTCAACGCATGTGACAATTTTTTTTTTTTTCCCCCACAGTGTGTCCAGTGCGAATCAGCCCAAGGAGAGAGAGAGAAACATAAATCTAACTAGATAAGCAATTTAACACATTGTGTAGCCTGGCTAGTTATCGCAGTATTTAACTATGCATGTATTGTCATTGTCATGTCCGATGTCCTAAAAAGTTTCCACCGGCACTCTTGAATAACCCCAAGTTGCCGACATGCACTTGATGAACAGGTCCTTTCACTGTAAGACTGTAGATTGCACAGTAAAATACCTTTAATGTGTTTTACAGAATAAATGCTGCGGATTGTATTGCATTATGGGTAAAATGCAGAAAAACTTAACTGTAATTGGAAGCCTCCTGTAAAACTACTCTATCATACTGGATTTATTTACAGTAATAGCTTATGCCTACTGTAGATTCAAATTCAGTTTCAGGGGCCAACCTCATTTACATTTGTCATTTAGCAGATGCTGTTATCCAGAGCGACTACAAATTGGTGCATTCACCTTATGATATCCAGTGGAACAACCACTTTACAATAGTGGGGGGGTGTTAGAAGGATTACTTTATCCTATCCCAGGTATTCCTCATGCTGTCGGGTGAGACGTATGAAGCTCAGACAATCCCTCTGGGTGATTTTAAGCGTACCTGGTAAATTATACCATAAATTCCAATGAAACGTTGGTTAAACAATATACATATTTCTGTAAACAAGTTTTATTTTTATTTCACCTTTATTTAACCAGGTAGGCTAGTTGAGAACAAGTTCTCATTTGCAACTGCGACCTGGCCAAGATAAAGCATAGCAATTCGACACATACAGAGTTACACAAGAAATAAACAAAACAGTCAATAATACAGTAGAACAAAGAAAACAAAAAGTCTGTATACAGTGAGTGCAAATTAGGTAAGTTAAGGCAATAAATAGGCCATGGTGGCGAAGTAATTATAATATAGCAATTAAACACTGGAATGGTAGATGTGCAGAAGATGAATGTGCAAGTAGAGATACTGGGGTGCAAAGGAGCAAGAAATAAATAAATACAGTATGGGGATGAGGAAGGTAGATAGATGGGCTGTTTACAGATGGGCTATGTACAGGTGCAGTGATCTGTGAGCTGCTCTGACAGCTGGTGCTTAAAGCTAGTGAGGGAGATATGAGTCTCCAGCTTCAGAGATTTTTGCAGTTCGTTCCAGTCATTGGCAGCAGAGAACTGGAAGGAAAGACGACCAAAGGAGGAATTGGCTTTGGGGGTGACCAGTGAGATATACCTGCTGGAGCGCGTGCTGCTATGGTGACCAGTGAGCTGAGATAAAGCAGGACTTTACCTAGCAGAGACTTGTAGATAACCTGTAGCCAGTGGGTTTGGCGACGAGTATGAAGCGAGGGCCAACCAACGAGAGCGAACAGGTCGCAATGGTGGGTAGTGTATGGAGCTTTGGTGACAAAACAGATGGCTCTGTGATAGACTGCATCCAGTTTGTTGAGTAGAGTGTTGGAGGCTATTTTATAGATGACATCACCGAAGTCGAGGATCCGTAGGATGGTCAGTTTTACGAGGGTATGTTTGGCAGCATGAGTGAAGCATGCTTTGTTGCGATATAGGAAGCCAATTCTAGATTTAATTTTGGATTGGAGATGCTTAATGTGAGTCTGGAAGGAGAGTTTACAGTCTAACCAGACACCCAGGTATTTGTAGTTGTCCACGTATTCTAAGTCAGAGCCGTCCAGAGTAGTGATGCTGGACGGGCGAGCAGCGATGGATTGAATAGCATGCATTTAGTTTTACTTGCGTTTAAGAGCAGTTGGAGGCCACGGAAGGAGAGTTGTATGGCATTGAAGCTCGTCTGGAGGTTAGTTAACACAGTGTCCAAAGAAGGGCCAGAAGTATACAGAATGGTGTCGTCTGCGTAGAGGTGGATCAGAGAATCACCAGCAGCAAGAGCAACATCATTGATGTATACAGAGAAGAGAGTCGGCCTGAGAATTGAACCCTGTGGCACACACAGAGACTGCCAGAGGTCCGGACAACAGGCCCTCCGATTTGACACACTGAACTCTATCAGAGAAGTAGTTGGTGAACCAGGCGAGGTAATCATTTGAGAAACCAAGGCTGTCGAGTCTGCCAATAAGAATGTGGTGATTGACAGAGTCGAAAGCCTTGGCCAGGTCGATGAATACAGCTGCACAGTAATGTGTCTTATCGATGGCGGTTATGATGTCGTTTAGGACCTTGAGCGTGGCTGAGGTGCACCCATGACAAGCTCTGAAACCAGATTGCATAGCAGAGAAGGTACGGTGGGATTCAAAATGGTTGGTAATCTGTTTAACTTGGCTTTCAAATACCTTAGAAAGACAGGGTAGGATAGGATAGATATAGGTCTGTTGTGTCAAGAGTGTCACCCCCTTTGAAGAGTGGGATGACCGCGGCAGCTTTCCAATCTTTGGGAATCTCAGACGATACGGAAGAGAGGTTGAACAGGCTAGTAATAGGGGTTGCAACAATTTCGGCAGATAATTTTATAAAGAGAGGGTCCAGATTGTCTAGCCTGTCTGATTTGTATGGGTCCAGATTTTGCAGCTCTTTCAGAACATCAGCTATCTGGATTTGGGTGAAGGAGAAATGGTGGGGGCTTTGGCGGGTTGCTGTGGAGGGTGCCGGGCAGTTGACCGGGACAAGGGTAGCCAGGTGGAAAGCATGGCCACTTCCCTGAAAAGTTGCATATCACAGGGGCTATTCGATGCTAAGGCAGAACGCCACAGGATGTTTTTGTGTTGGTCAAGGGCAGACAGTCATTGGTTCACTCCAGACCTATATCTATTCCTAGTTCAAAATTTTTTGAATGGGGCATGCTTATTTAAGATGGTGAGGAAGGCACTTTTAAAGAATAGCCAGGCATCATCTACTGACTGGATGAGGTCAGTGTCATTCCAGGATACCCCGGCCAGGTCGATTAGAAAGGCCTGCTCGCAGAAGTGTTTTAGGGAGCGTTTGACAGTGATGAGGGGTGGTCGTTTGGTCGCAGACCCATTACGGATGAAGGCAATGAGGCAGTGACAGCTGAGATCTCGATTGAAAACTGCAGAGGTGTATTTGGAGGGCGAGTTAGTTAGGATGACATCTGAGGGTGCCCGTGTTTACAGATTTGGGGTTGTACCTGGTAGGTTCATTGATAATTTGTGTGAGATTGAGGGCATCAAGCTTAGATTGTAGGATGGCCGGGGTGTTAAGCATGTCCCAGTTTAGGTCACCTAGTAGCACGCGCTCAGGAGATAGATGGGGGGCAATCAATTCACATATGGTATCGAGGGCACAGCTGGGGGCAGAGGGAGGTCTATTGCAAGCGGCAACAGTGAGAGACTTGTTTCTGGAAAGGTGAATTTTTAGAAGTAGAAGCTCGAATTGTTTGGGTACAGACTTGGATAGTAATACAGAACTCTGCAGGCCATCTTTGCAGTAGATTGCAACACCGCCCCCTTTGGCAGTTCTATCTTGGCGGAAAATGTTATAGTTAGCGATGACAATTTCAGGGTTTTTGGTGGTTTTCCTAAGCCAGGATTCAGACATGGCTAAGACATCCGGGTTGGCAGAGTGTGCTAAAGCAGTGAGTAAAACAAACTTAGGGAGTAGGCTGCTAATGTTAACATGCATGAAAGCAAGGCTTTTACGGTTACAGAAGTCAACAAATGAGAGCACCTGGGTAGTGGGAGTGGAGCTAGGCACTGCAGGACCTGGATTAACCTCCACATCACCAGAGGAACAGAGGAGAAATAGGATAAGGGTACGGCTAAAGGCTATACGAACTGGCCGTCTACCACGTTCGGAACAGAGAGTAAAAGGAGCAGGTTTCTGGGCACGATAGCATAGATTCAAGGCATAGTGTACAGACAAAGGTAAGGTAGGATGTGAGTACATTGGAGGTAAACCTAGGCATTGAGTAATGATGAGAGAGATATAGTCTCTAGAGACGTTTAAACCAGGTGATGTCATCGCATATGTAGGAGGTGTAACAACATGGTTGGTTAAGGCATATTGAGCAGGGCTAGAGGCTCTACAGTGAAATAAGACAGTAATCACTAACCAGGACAGTAATGGACGAGGCATATTGATTTTAGAGAGAGGCATGCGTAGCCAAGTGAACATATGGGTCCAGTGAGTGGTTGGGCTGACTGGGGACACGGCGATTCAGCCAGTTTGCAGGCCGATGCTAACAGTTAGTAGGCCGGGGCTAAACAAGCTAGCAGTTAGCAGACCGGGGCTGGCAAGCTATCAGTTAGCAGACCGGGTTAGCAAGCAAGCAGTTGGCAGACCGGGGCTAGCAGTTAGCAGACAGGGGCAGGCAAGCTAGCAGTTAGCAGACCGGGGCAGGCAAGCTAGCCTTTGGGGGACTTCGATGGGAGGAAGTCTGTTTTTGCCTCTTCGTGCATTGACATTGATAGATCAGTTGTGGAATTAGTAGGGTTCCAAGTAGCTCTAGGTAGCTAGCAGGCCGCGGTTAGCAGAATGGGCCTTCAGCGGACGCAACGCCTGAGGGGCCTGTTGGAATCCTCGGGCAGATTATGTCGGTATTCCAGTTGTAGAGGATCGGCGGGGTTCCGTGCCCCGTACCGGCAGTAGAAGGGGTCTGGATATTGTAGCCCAGGAGTGGGCTTTGGTGGTAGCACAGGAGCCCTGGCCGGGCTAGCTTCAGGCTAATTGGTGCTTGCTCCGGGATGGAAACGCTAGCCAGGAGTAGTCACCCGGGATTGCGGTTAGCTAGTTGCGAAGATCCAGATGAAAATGTTCAGAGTTTGCGGTAGGAATCCGGGGATATGGGGGAAAAAAATAATATAAATAATAATAATAATAATAATAATAATAATAATAGGTCCGTTATGCTCTGGTTTGAGTCACGTTGTTCGAACTGGCCAGAGCTTTCCGAGCTAAAGGTTAGCTGATGACCGCTTGCAATGGTTTGCTGACCGAAAGCTGGTAGGTAGTTAGCTGGCTAGCTTCAGTTGAGGGATTCCAGATCCGAAGTAAATAGAAACACTTTAGAAAAAAAAGCAGATCCACGCCACATTGGGTGAGGCGGGTTGCAGGAGAGTATTTAGAAGTTGAGGTTTAGGAAAATATTTTAAAAAGATATGCGAAGAAAAAGGTATACAAGGGACTCGACAGGACAAAGACGTCTGACTGCTACACCATCTTGGATTCTAGTAGTACTGTATTTCAAATGGTACTGTAATTCCACCCCACAGAATACAGTACCCAACAATATTTTGAGTGACAACTAGTGGGTGCATGGTATTGTTGTTTCTGTCTCATTAACATATTGAGGTGTGCCTTGAGGCTACATTTGTTGTACCTGTGAGTGAGAGTGCTCTTCCAATTTAACTGATATGTGGTAGTAATGTCCAAACAATTACATTTGTATGAAGGACATATTGGAGTGGAAGCAAGCCTCAAACTTTTAATGGCTAAGTATTTGCAATGTCCTTGGTCTGTTTTGCCCTGTAGTATCTGGAAGCCTTTAAGGCCTCTAAAAGTGCAAGTTGTATTAAAATCCTTAAATCTGTCACGTTTAATCTAGAGATAAATTTGTTGTTTTGAAAGTGTATTGGAAGGTGTTTAGTAGCTAGATAACTTTTTAGTTTGGATCCCGCGACGCAGTTGGCATCAGTTGCTGGGACTGCTACTCTCTGTCCAGTGATCCTGCCGACCAAGGCCGAGGAGCTATTTGGCGTTGCAGCTAGCCTAGCTGCTAGCTAGCTGCCTATCAAGCTTGCAGGGTTTTCTTGAGGGCTTGAACGCAGCCCGCGACGCAGTTAGCCATTTGTGGCTGGGACCGCAGAATGTCTCGGGTTTGTGGCTGTCTAGATCCCTGTTGTTTTCAATCTTCCCTGTGACCTCCCTTTTCTGGAACTGCGAGGAGTAACAGCATAACCTACATTGCTAGCTACCATGACAAAGACCAAATCCGGCAGGAGTACCATTGAGGACAGTGGTGTCTCTATCACAGGAGAAAGATCTATTAAATGAACAGAAAGAGTTCTACAAGCAGTTGTTACAACAAGAAAATAGCTTCAAGTGTTTTGTCCAAATACTGGTGGATTCAACTAATAAAAGAATGGACCAGGACCTGAAGAACAGTTTGCAGTTCTCCCAGAGTCAGCTCGATGAGTTGAAACAGGAGAACGGCAAGATGACAGCAATATAAAAATTGAGATATCTCGAGGGACAATCAAGGCACATGGTTGTGGATGGAATTGAAGAATCTCCACATGAGACCTGGACGGAGTCTGAGGACAAAGTGAGGGAAATGATCTTGGAGAAATTGAAGATGGACCACAGGAAGATTGCGGTGGAGCGCGCCCACAGGACTGGAAAACCAACCACAGGCCCAGGCCGGTTACTGGTCAAGTTCCTGAGTTTCAATGACAAGGTAGCTGTTCTGGAAAGAGCCAAGGACTTGAGAGGAACTTCTCTTCTTCAACAAGAACTATCCTAAAGCTGTGCACCAGAAGAGGAAAGAACTTATCCCAGCCATGAAAGCTGCCAGAGCTCGTGGGGACAGGCCTATTGTCCACCCTCCCTCCCAGAAGCCTGGAAGGGATGAGAGAACCAAGCCTATGTGTTCATAGCTTCAACCCCATAGCACACACACACCAATTGATTAATAGACTGCTGAATGTATATTTTTTTTCTCTTGCTTTATTTGCTCTTTTCCATGTCTATCTTTGATAATCTACCCAGGAAAGGGCTGAAAAGTCCATATTAATATATGTAGCCTTAGAAATAAGGTTAATGAAATCAACAACTTGCTAACATCAGAACATTCGTATATTAGCGATTTTGAGACTCATAATTAGATTATACAGCAGTAGCAATACAAGGGTATAACATCTATAGAAGAGACATGCATGCTTATGGAGAGGTGTTGCAGTATATATATATATATATATATTCAGAGCCATATCCCTGTAATGCTTAGAGAAGATCTTATGTCAAGTGTTGTGGTTGCAGGTTCACTTGGCACATCTAAAGCCTTTTCTTTTGGGGTGTTGCTATAGGCCAAGTGCTAACAGTCAGTATCTAAATAATGTGTGAAATGCTTGATAGTGTATGTGATGTAAATAGAGTGGTCTACTTTCTTGGGGACCTGAATATTGACTGGTTTTCATCAAGCTGTCCACTCAAGAGGAAACTTCTCACTGTAACCAGTGCCTGTAATCTGGTTTAGGTTATTAATCAAACACTACAGGAACAAGAGCAGCCACATGTATCAATCACATTTTTACTAATACTGTATCCATACTCATATAGTGTCTATATCCAGGGCCTAAAATAGTGTATAAGAGATCATACAAAAGACTTGTGTGCCTCTTATGTGGAGGATGTAAAACATGTGTTGGTCAGATATGATTAATAAGGAGCATCCAGACGCTGCCCTTGATGAATTTGCTTCTTCCAATTATTGATAAACATGCACCTGTTAAGAAACTGACTGTTAGAACTGTTAAGGCTCCAGGGATTGAAAAAGATGGGGCAAAAGGAGTGGCTAATAAGTTTTGGCTACACATCTGACTGGCTGCAAATTTGAGAAATGTGACTAAACTGAACAGAAAAAAACTATATTATGAAGCCAAGATCAATGATATAAAGAATTGAAAAAAAAAAAAAAAAAAAAAAAAAAACACTTGAGTACTTTAAATTATGGGCAGAAAGACATTCAACTCCATCTTTCATCAAATCAGATGGCTTATTCATCACAAAACCATTTTATGTTGCCAATTATTTTAATGATTACTTCTTTGACATGCTGGCAAACTTATGCAGGAAATACCAACAATGAACAGTGAGCCATCGTATTCATGCATAAAAATTTTTTTTTTTAAGAAAAGCATCGCAAGTTAGAATTGTGTAAAGTCAGTGTGGGTGAGGTGGAAAAATTAGCGTTCAATTATGACAAACCTGGCATTGACAACTTGGATGGAAAGCTGCTGATGATGTTAGCTGACTCTATAGCCACTCCGGTCATATCTTTAATCTGAGCCTAGAGGAAAGTCTTTGTCCTGAAGTCTGGAGGGAAGCCAAAATAATTCCACTACCCAGGAGTGGTAAAGCAGCCTTTACTGTATCTAACAGCAGATCTATCAGCTCGCTGCCAGCTCTTAGCAAACAGCATTAAACTGGCAGCGTTGCCAGCCAATTACTGTAATTGTATAATTTCTTATTGTAAAACATTATACAACATCCCTGCTGTAAAGCAACATCACAGTATTTACCTGGCAACTATGCTGCCAGTATAATGCTGTACATTTACAGGGAAAAGTTTGTTAATAAACCAATTGCAAAGCTCAGGTTGCTCAGGCCGGCGGAGAGCCACTGACAGGCAGACAATAAATGAGCAATCCATATTTAGTCTAATTTATAATGCATCACCCTTATGCTAAATGCTAAGGATCATGCCATTAATTTGTTACTTGGGAAAAGTATTTCTATTCTATTTCATCTTCAAATAATATTTTTGCAGGAATCTCCTTGCGAATGCTTTTGCCGAAGATTGTATCTCCGCCGGCCTGGGCAACCTGAGCTAACCTGTTGTAAAACCGCCTCTCAAGCACTCAATATTGGGAGTTGAGAAATAAGTCTGTCAAAGTGACAATTTTAAATGTCAATGTAAAAACATTCTTAGAGTAGCCTAATTGACAAATAACTCCCATGCTGTCAACAGATCTTCCCTGAAACCTGCATATTTTAGCCTTACAAGTTTATAGATAAGCATGTCTTGGTTTCCTTGAATGAGGAATTTTATGTATTTGGTTTTAATTGTAATGTTGAAATATTTTATAGGCTAAGGGTGGCCAACCATTCTCTAGGCGAGCCATAATGGAACAGTGCATCATTCTTGTTCAAGTGGCTAAAAAGTTAAAATGTCAAGCCCTGAATGGTATATCCTCACTATATGTAAAAAACAACCTTATGGTCAACCTTAGTCCCAGCTATGCTAGTAAACACAAAACTAGTAGATAATCTGTCTACAATAGCATGTCACCATTTACAATGTTTGATTGCATATGGCCCTTGTACTTCTGCTTCATTGCTAGTTTACCTTGGTTTGTTAACTGTTACATACAACTCTTGGAGGGAACGCAACCCCCTGCTACACTTAGAGTCCCCTCTCCTACCTACTCACTACTTACCTCTTAACGCCACCCGGCGCGCTAACCAAAATACAGGGGGTGGTCCACCCAGGTCTTACCTAGTGTGCATAGACAGAGTATATATTACGGGTATATGTATGCCCACAGTCCTCTTGCCTAAATGCTCCCAAGGTGCCTTCCCTCCTGGGAACAAATGAAACAGAATAAGTCAAACTCAGTGAACAATTTGAATAAATCAAAAACACCAGGTACTATAGCAAACGCATACCTCTGCAGGACCAGCTACAAAATACTTTACAACAAATGTACCAAGCCAATACAAAGAAGCTCTCCCTCTTTTTGATAAAGGAACACTGGCTTTTATCCAGCTGGAGAAGGAATTGGTAATTGAAAACAGCTGTTTCCCCTGACGAGAGGGAGGGTTTAGAGCTCCAATCATCGATGGGGACGACCAATCAGCTGCTTAGAATCCAGGAAGCCATTTCCTGAAATACACACATACAAACACATACATACCCAAAACATAGAAACTGGGGAACGTAACATTAACAATAGATGGAATGCAATTTACTCCACTGGGGTAATAACTTTTTGACCCTCGCAACCTCTGCAGATGAGCTTTGTGCCTCTTATCTGACTCATGCTCTCTCACACACACACACACACACACACACACACACACACACACACACACACACACACACACACACACACACACACACACACACACACACACACACACACACACACACACACACACACACACACACACACACACACACACACACACACTCTCTTTCTCCCTCTCTCTCTTTGCTCTTTTTCCCCTGCTGGAGGATTAGGCGATGCCTAGGCATGAAAGGAATAGTCATGCTTTCTATCCCTGCCCAAGAGTTTAGAGAAGAATGGATTTGCCTGGTCACTAGAACTGTGTCAACAAACGTGTGTGGTTGACGTCAAGGATGGCACAGTGAGCGCATTATTGCCTTTTAGTGCACAGCTTCCTCTTCATCACATTCAGACAGCGATTTGAAAAGTGACAGCTCCCAAGAGTTAGCGCGAGCCTGTGAGGCAGCAATAGACTGACACGAAGAGAGCGCGCCATCTCACGCTAACCTCAGCCAGACCTGAGGTGTCAATCTCACACACACACACACACACACACACACACACACACACACACACACACACACACACACACACACACACACACACGCACACACACACACGCACACACACACAGCATGCCATAAAAGGGCCTAGCCGTTCAACCTCCCCTCTCTGTGTCATGTGCATTCCAATCAGCTTTTAGCACTTATGCTCAATATGCACAGCTAACTAATGGCCAGGAAACAACAGGGGTTGTGTCCACCACTCCTCTGAAACTATTTAACTGTTCAAACTCCATTGAACTCCAACTATCCATTCCACAGTCTCAGTTCCTTAATATGAAGCTTCTCCTGCGAGAAATCAACCGTTTATTGACTCCCAAAAAGTGGACTCTAGTAGCCTAAACTTTGGTGTGTTGACTGTAACTGGACTGCTACACAGCAAGTGTAACTTGTACAGAGTGTGAGACGCTCCCATTCATTTCAATTAAACTTGGGCGTAAGCAGCTTGGCTCTGCGAGAGGCTCGCGCTGCTCAGGGTAAATATTGCTCAGGTTTCATTTTCAAGAATTCAATGCACACGGCTCACGCCAAGTACACTTGATCAAGTGGCGCTTACGCTCTGCTCACTCTGGAAAAAGTGACAAGTCAGTTGTCAGTTTGATAACATGGTTTTGTCATATGGAGACATGTCAGTATTGTTGATGTTTTTAAGAATTAGGTGTGTATGATAATGTCATATGGGTGCCTATGCTGTTGCCAATAGGCTACGTGCCGTTAACCATAGGCTCGATGCTGTAGCCAAATTACTTGAGACACTAGCCTATTTAGGCAGTCTTCCATAGCCATCTTTCACATCCATCTAAAGCGACACTGATCTGGTTTATCCAAAGTTTGGCTCTTATCTGAAGTTGTTTCATCTTCCTTCTCTGGGGTTGGGTTTCTTTTGGATATCTGGACCCACTCCTGTTCATACATGATGGGCAAGTTGTTGACCTGGTTTTTGTTTCAATTCCACTGTGTCAAATTAGGAGCCTGCCCTTGATCTGTAGCACTTTGTTGCTTTATTGAATAGGTCACAGGTAATATGTTTTGTTTTGTTGTGCATGTCTGTGTTTGCATATATTCCTCTATGTTTGTATGGGTCCATCATGTCAGTAAATGACTGGTTTGTGCAATATTTTATGTAGGGTAGATTTGTTCCCTTCAAAGCTATCAAACTACTAATTTACCAAAGGTCATGCATTGATTTACTCTATTAAAATACTACAACAACTAGGCGCAAGTTGACACCCTGGTTCGATTCCAGACTGTATCACAACCGGCTGTGATTGGGAGTCCCATAGGGCGGCGTACAATTGGCCCAGCGTCGTCCAGGTTTGGCCGGTGTAGGCCGTCATTGTAAATAAGAATTTGTTCTTAACTAATTTGCCTAGTTAAATAAAGGTTAAATAAAAATAAATAAATACATTTACCTACTAACCCCTCGTTGACATTGGACTACATTTGAATTTACATGCATAAATCACATTGTCTGTATCTGTGGATCATTAGATGATACAGTAGATCAAGTTATTCAAACAAAGTGTTTGGCTTGTTAGCATGTTTATTGTAGTGCTTATGTTGACTCTTCATGTAAATGGATGTTGGCAATACTTTCCCTTTGTTTTTCCAGTTTTTATTTTTTCATGGCCTGTGGACTGTGTCATAGTAACCTGTGGGGAGACAATGACTAAGAAGCTCTGTGAATTCTCTCTCTTGCTCTCTCTCGCTTTCAATTCAATTCAAGGGATTTATTGGCATGGGAAACATGTTTATATTGCCAAAGCAAGTGGAAATGATACTAAACAAAAGTGAAATTAACTATCAGAAATTAACAGTAAACATTACACTCACAAAGGTTTTAAAATAATATTTCAAATGTTGTATTATGGTTATGTATAGTATTGTAACAATGTGTAAATAGTTAAAGTACGAAAGGGAAAATAAATCTCTCTCTCCTCCGCCCCCCTTTTTCTTCTCCATGCAGGGCCAGTATTAGTGTTGTATTATTAGTATTGTAGGATCTCAGGGCGGACACTCTAACCACAAAGCCACTAGAAAAACCAAGCCACACTCTATTGATCCCTTTAGCTGGACTGAGGAATTTCATGGGGGGCTGGCAAAAAAGGTGTGACAGATATTAGCGACGCACAATATATCGACCTTCATATTGCTATATTTCTATGCTGATATTGTGGGACAATATTTTTTAGGCCTATAGTGTTGCCTAAACCAAATGTGATGTCCACTCATGTCCCAAAATAAAAACATCCCACAAATGTTCTGCCCCCATTGTGTAACTTTTACAAAGTGTCAACAAATTACAGTAAAAATTGTAGCTTCGATCATGATCATCATGGCCAAGAAAATCTGGCCAGAATTTTCATATTGGTGCATCCTTATGCCTACTAGTCCGAAAAGAGGTGTCTTTGTTTTAGCGATGATGCACCACTTACTGTAGGCTTACATGGTTAACACAACCCAAAACGGGTCTTCCATTTTACAGTCTTTCCCCCTTCTGTTAAAATAGCTGCAAGAATGGAAAGTTCACCCAGGGCAGGGCCCGAAGCCTACCTCCATTTGTCAAATGTAACCCAAGTCCACCTTGCATCGCTCATTCATCAGTCAAGCCTAATTACAAATGCGGGTGTGTCTTTTTACTTTCTGAAGGGCTTCCAGGTGTATCGTTATAGGGCCCCAGAGCACACTGAAGAGATCAAAGCGCTGCCCTACGGGCGTCAGCTCCTGTTACCCCATGCGCTCAGCTCCTGCCCTTTAATTGATTAAGTCATTCTCAAGCCGATACCCCACCCCAGATCGCATATGGTACCGCAAAGTGCTCTCTTGCCTCCACCTTTTGAAACACTACATAAACAGCACTAAATCTCCAGGCTCTGGACAATACAGTCCCCACAATCAACAACCTCAACAGCCGTTACCACATTTCTCTCTGTCCCAAATGGCACCCTATTCCCTATATAGTGCACTACTTTTTACCAGGGCGCATAAGCGTGCCAATCCTGGACACATCCACTATTTGATATTGCTGGTGTAGCTCGGAGCCGGGACAGCAGGCAAGGCTGTTCCCTGTTCCCGCCTCGTTATTAACTACACCTCTGCCAACAAGGCCACTGGACGAAAGTCTATTCTTGAAGGTAATGAATACTTGTCTAGAGTATATTATTTAGAGCGACACAGCAAGGAAGAGAGGCTGACGCACAGAGAGAGGAAATCTCCTGGGGTTGGCTGGTGAAAAGATATTTCGGCTCCCCAGGGGTGAAACGGACAGATGGGGTTTGGGCAAAAGTAGTGTTGGGAAAAGTAACCAATATCCCCTGTAAGGCTTCAATGACTTGCAAGTTCCATTCCTTGCAAGGTAGAGAGACGGTTAGGGCCATGGTCAACTAACCACGTAGCCTTGCAGACTTATTGGCTCAGTCGTCTCTTTAGGAACCTGCTGGCATAAACGAACATGAATTGGGGTGTGTGTGTGTGTGTACGCGTCATTACGTGCATGCAGTGTTTTCCCTAAGCGTCGGTGAAATAGCCAGTTACAGACTCATTTTCTGCAAGATTTTTTCAAAATTCACACTATCTTTTAAAATATTGGTGTGCCTGACTGGTGCAGCCTGAGTGTCGTAGATTAATAACTGAGCACAAAAATGCTAACCTCTGTTATTGTTATGGTGAGAGGTTAGCATGTTTTGGGGGTATGATATTTGTGCATCTGTAATTTTCTCACTCATCATTATTCATAATTAATTCAGGACTATTCATAATCATGGTAGCATCCACATTAATGTAGATGTGTTTAGAAACATATTATATTCTTATTTACAATAAAAGTGACTCCAAAATGACACAATACATTATTTACCATTCATTTCTATTGGGCACAAAATCATCTGAAACACAACCAGAACAAACAGCAAATGCATCCAACAAGTCACGAGCTTGGTGTAATGATTGCATGCTCGGAATATGGGACAAAATACTAAACTTTTGATTACTTTAATACAAATATAAATTAATTTATTCCAATAATTTTGGTCACCTAAAATGGGGGGACTATGTACAGAAAGTGCTGTAATTTCTAAACGGTTCACCCGATATGGATGAAAATACCTTCAAATTAAAGGTGACAGTCTGCACTTTAACATCATAGTCATTGTATCATTTCAAATCCAAAGTGCTAGAGTACAGAGACAAAAAAAGTAATAGAAAATGGTCACAATCCCAATACTTTTTGAGTTCATCCTAGACTAGAGGAAAACCTGCTTCAGTCTGCTTTACACTGGGAGAGGAATTTACCTTTCAGCATAACCTGTAACACAAGGCCAAATCTACACTAGTTGGTAAAAAAAAAAGACAGTTAATGTTCCTGAGTGGCCAAGTTACAGTTGACACAAATCTTCTTGAAAATCTATGGCAAGACTGTCTAGCCATGATCCCCAACACCTTGACATAGCTTGAATAATTTTGAAAAGAATAATGGGTAAATATCGCACAATCCAGGTGTGCAGAGACTTGCCTAATAATACTTTAAGCTGTAATCGTTGCCAAAGGTGTTTCTAACATATATTGACTCGGGGGTGAATACTAATCTAATCGAGGTATATGTGTTTTATTTTTCGTATATTTAAAAAATATATATAATTTTTCTTCCACTTTGTCATTACAGAGTAATTTGTATAGATCAATGACAAAAATATCTGTTAAATTCATTCAATACCACTTCGTAAATGTCACAGCTGTCTTCAGAAATGGACCAAAATGCAGCAGAGTTAGTATTCATCCTTCAATTTAATTAGAAAGAACACTATACAAAAACAAAAACAAGGAAACTGACAGCCAACAGTCCTGTCAAGTGCAACCACACTAAACAAGAAACAATTACCCACAACCCCAAAGAAAAACACACTACTATATAGGACTCCCAATCAAAGGCAACTCAACACACCTGCCTTCAATTGGGAGTCCAATCACCAACACAACACTTAACACACACAAAAACCCTGCCACGTCCTGACCAAAACTAATACAATTGCTCCCTCTGCTGGTCAGGACGTGACAGTTAAATGTGAAATATAAGGTGGGTGAATAATTATTGTACCCATTGTTGGTTATTTAGTTTGCTTGTCAGCAAGAACAGTAGTTTTTTTTCGGTTAGTCGTTTAGGACATCTACTTTGTGCATGACACAAGTGATTTTTCCAAAAATTGTTTACAGACAGATTATTTCACTTATAATTCACTGTATCACAAATCCAGTGGGTCAGAAGTTTACATACACGAAGTTGACTGTGCCTTTAAACAGCTTGAAAAATTCCATAAAATGATGTCATGGCTTTAGAAGCTTCTGATAGGCTAATTGACATCAATTGAGTCAATTGGAGGTGTACCTGTGGATTTATTTCAAAGCTTACCTTCAAACTCAGTGCCTCTTTGCTTGACATCATGGGAAAATCAAAATAAATCAGCCAAGACATGGGGACAAAGATCATACTTTTTCTAGAAATGTCCTCTGGTCTGATGAGACAAAAATAGAACTGTTTGGCCATCGTTATGTTTGGAGGAAAAAGGGGGAGGCTTGCAAGCCGAAGGACAACATCCCAACCATGAAGCATGGGGGTGGCAGCATCATGTTGTGGGGGTGCTTTGCTGCAGGAGGGACTGGTGCACTTCACAAAATAGATGGCATCATGAGGATTATTATGTGGATATATTAGGAAATTATATTAGGAAATTATGTGGATATATTGGAGCAGCATGTCAAGACATCAGTCAGGAAGTTAAAGCTTGGTCGTAAATGCGTCTTCCAAATGGACAATGACCCCAAGCATACTTCCAAAGTTGTGGCAAAATGGCTTAAGTACAACAAAGTGAAGGTATTGGAGTGGCCATCACAAAGCCCTGACCTCAATCCTATAGAAAATGTGTGGGCAGAACTGAAAAAGCGTGTGCGAGCAAGGAGGCCTACAAATCTGACCCAGTTACACTGTTACACCACCTTTGTCAGGATGAATGGGCCCAAATTCACCCAACCTATTGTGGGAAGCTTGTGGAAGGCTACATGAAATGTTTGACTCAAGTTAAACAATTTAAAGGCAATGCTACCAAATACTAATTGAGTGTATGTAAACTTCTGACCCACTGGGAAATGGTATGAAAGAAATAAAAGCTGAAATAAATCATTCTCTCTAATATTATTCAGACATTTCACATTCTTAAAATAAAGTGGTGATCCTAACTGACCTAAGACAGGGAATGTTTACTAGAATTAAATGTCAGGAATTGTGAAAACTGAGTTTAAATGTATTTGGATAAGGTGTATGTAAACTTCCGAATTCAACTGTACATTGAAGCTTTTGTTTTTATCCCCTGGATTTCTAACCCCTTGATGTTCTTGTTGGATCTTATTTTAATAGCTAGCATTTCAATAGCCATAATAAATAGATATGGAGACAACGGACAGCCTTGTTGTACTCCTTAAAAGCGCAATACTTGCTGAGAAGTAACCATTATTTACTATTTTACATCTGGGGTTGCTGTACATAACTTTAACCTAGTGTATAAGAGATTCACCAAAATTAAAGTAAACCAAGCATTTATATAAAAATTATTGTCGTTCTTCATCAAACGCCTTTTCAAAATCTGCTATGAAGACCAGGCCTGGTATCTTCAAAGTTTCATAATATTCAATTGTGTCAATTGTTGTATATTATCTCTATTTAAAAAACCTGTCTGATCAGGATGAATAATATCTGGTAAAACCTTTTTTATTCTAAGTGCTATGCATTTCGCCAGGATTTTCACATCGCAACATTGAAGTGTTAGAGGCCTCCAGTTTTTTTAAATGGACTGGATCTTTATACTTACCACCTGTGTCCTGTTTTAGTAGTAATGAAATCAGACCTTCTTGTTGAGTACCTGAAAGTCTACCATTTGTATAAGAGTATGTCACGAATCCCACCGAAGGTGGCTCCCCTGCCTGTTCGAGCAGCGCTCGGTGGTCGTCGTCACCGGCCTACTAGCCACCGCTGATCCCTTTTTCCTTTTCAGTTTGTATGGTCTTATTGGTTGCACCTGTTCCCTATTGTGTTTCTTGATTTGTGTTTATTTAAGCCTGTTTAGCCCGCCCAGGTTTATGCAGGATTAATTTTGCTGTCATGTATTTTGGATGTGCTGGCTGACGCCTTATTTCTCTCTCCGGACTGTTTGCCCGTTGTTTTGGGTTGGTCATTTGTTTTATGCACCCGTCTGTTTTGGCGTGACCGGTTTGGGCCGGAAGAAATAAAGACGTTGTACTATTACCTCTGCTCTCTGCGCCTGACTCCAACCACCACTCCTAGTATCCCGTGACAGAGTAATTAAAACATGATAATAATGGATCTTTGAGTACATCAAAAAAGGTCTGATATACCTCTACTGGTATGCCGTCAAGCCCTGGTGTTTTTCCAGACTGAAAAGATTTAATGGCCTCATAATTCCCTTTCTGTAAGTTGGCCTTCACACAGGTCTTTCTGTAAATGTGTTAATTTTACATTATTACTAGGAAGAAAATCCTTACAGTTAACATCATTCAGTGGAAATGGAGGAGACTGAAAAGAAAACATATGCTTAAAATATTTTGCTTCCTGGGTAACTCCATCATTTGTAACGAGTTTCTGTAAATTATTTTTGGTAGAATTTCTATGTTGAAGATTCAAGAAAAATGTTGTGCATTTTTCACAATTTTCCATCCAATTCCCTTTATTTTTGTAATACATTACACTTGATCATTTTTGAATAAGTACCTCCAATTTGTTTTTCCTCTAACCTATTTTGTGCCTCTATAGTACAGTTTCTATTACCATCTGCCTGCGCTGTAGCTTCCTCTATTTCCTTTATTATTCTAATCTCTTTTGACCTAAACTGCTTTTGTTTTAATGATGAGTATTGTATTGAATGCCCTCTAAAAGTACATTTGAAAGTGTCCCATACAATAAGGGGATCTGCTGTACCTATGTTGTACAAAAAAAGTAATTTATGAATTATTTTGTCTTAGTTAAGAACAAATTGTCATCCAATAGGCTTTGATTAAATGTCCAATATCCCCGTCCACGTGGAAATTATGTAAGAGTTATATGGAGGCCAATTAGATGGTGGTCCGATCGCATTTGGTCTCCTATTAATACTTGTTTTACTTTTGATGCCAGCAAGAACGAGACTAGGAAGTAATCAAGACGGCTAGCTTGATTAAGCCTCCTCCATGTATATCTCACTAGGTCAGGGTTTTTCAATCTCCATATATCCACTAGTTTTAATGTATCCATGATCTTTGTGATCTCCTTAAGTGCTTGAGGGTGATAGTTTGTAGAGTGATTTCCTTTACGGTCCATTGAGGTACTTAAAATCGTATTATAATCTCCCACCATAATAATAGACTGTTCCATTGCTTGTGAGCTCAATAGATTATTATATATAGTTTCGAACAAGTGTGGATCATCATTATTTGGTCCATATAGATTCATTAGCCAAATCTGTTTTTGGTCCAATAGCATATTTAAAATAATCCACCTTCCTTGCGGATCTGTTTGCACAGTTTGCACAATTGGATCAAAATTTGTATTAATTAGTATAATCACCCCTTTTGAGTTTCTTTGCCCATGACAAAAATATATTTTCCCCTCCCAGTCCTTTTTCCACCCAACCTCATCTATATTTGTAGAATGAGTTTCCTGTAAACAATAGATATCATATTCTTTCTCTTTTGGCCATGTAAAAATGTATCGTCTTTTTTTCTGTAAAGCCATTACAATTATAACTTGCTTTACTTATTTTCCCACTTACCATAATGAAAGGCAAGTTTAAATTAAACTAAAATAAGTCCAACCTTGTTTTAAGTCCACATAGTCCACGGTTCCATACGGCATGAATATAAAAATGTAATAATCTTTTCCAAAAAAATGGTATTGTTCATGCAAAAAAAATACAAATAAAATGTTTTTATAAAAAATGAATGAATCCATATTTGTACGGTGTAATGCGGTGCAAATATGTATCCTCAACAGGAGGTAGCTATCACTCACAGCCACGTTGTAATCTTCGAGTCCTTGAACATTTGGTTGTTTACATATAATTTATCCACCACTAGACAAACATTCTGCTTCTCTGCTCAGAGCCTTTTGAAAGTGGGGTACAGGGCACGTCGTCTCTCCACTATTTCATGAGGAAATTGTTCATTAATAGAGAATGGGGTGTTCTTCAAATCCCTACCCTGTTGTAACAAGGACATTTTCATTTTGTAGTGGGTTAGCATAGCTACGATCGGGCGGGGCCTTCCCTCTGCTCTGCCACTGAAACGGTGAGCTCTTTTTGCCACTGAAACGGTGAGCTCAATTGTTTCCACCTGTTTGTCCGTCATCTTGAGATTACGTTTCATGAACACTTTTACTTTTTCCTCCGTTGACTGATAGTTTTCGTCCTCCTTTATTCCCATTATAACAATATTATTTTTCATACTTCTGCACTTTAGATCGAGTAATTAGGATTTCATTGTTTTATTATAATACCGTAGCCTCTCTGTAGTGTCTTTAAGGGAGTTCATGGTAGTTTTCAATATCTTATTTTCCGCTCGTATTTCTTCCATCATTTTATTACTGTAATCCATTCCTGTTTTTAAGGCCTCAACCTCCTCCAGTAGCCCAGGCAATATATCCAGTTTTTTTAACTGCTTGCTCATGCTTGTAAGCAATGCTCTGTCTTCTGGAGACATAGTAATAAAAACGTCCCCCTCCAATGTTAAATTAGGAATTTTAAATGCGGCTTTCCTCCTGTTTCCCTCACAGAACTCAAGGAAAGGTCTTCTCTTGTTCGCTTCGATGTATCCGTTTCTTTTCCGAGCATATCAAAATGCTGATCAATAAATAGTTCCAGATTCTTTATATTATCGAGAATGTTTGTTTCGTAGTTATCAGTTAATCCTCAATTTTTGTGGTTAATTCATGGGACAAGCTGTGCCTACCATGCTGCCACCTGCCACATCATGACGTTTGTAACTGTCGATCTGATGTCAAAAAGTGTTTGGTGGTCATAGGAGATAATAGCATAAACTTTCTGTATAAAACAAGTACGAATAAACACGAAAAATATGACTAAATAGCAAAGTTGATTTGGAGCTCGTAAGACGGCAACCTTCTGCGTCTGCGCCATCTTGAATGACCCCTTTCTCCTGTAACTTCTCCCTGGCTAATACCCAAGACTAGCTAGCATGATACTTGAAACCTATGCTGTCATTTAGTCACAAGATGGGTTTAGAAAATGAGATGTTTGTAACCATGAACAACTCAACTGAAAAACACTTCCGTATCCGTTTTTCTACTTATGTCGCTCAAAAAACACTTTTTGTTGATAACTCGGCGAAACATTGTCAGACTGTGCTGCTTTTTTGCAGGGAGGTTGTCCTCCGTATTAGGAACGTGCTGGCTTCACTACAACATTTTAGCTTCTGTGCTTGTTACTTTCGCCCCGTGTTACTTTCATCCCGGTTCTCCCCGAGCTAACAGGAGCAATGAGCTTGAAATCGATCAGCTCACTGGTGGTGTGTGAGATTAATCCAATCTCTTGTAGCCTCATGGTCTCATTAGCCTGATCCAAGATCTATATTTCTAGTGGATAGACGATATGGTTAATCAGAAAATAGCCTAATTAGTGGGAAGAAAGCATTGTTGTTTAGATGTTATCACATCAAAGCAATTCTACAACTGTTCACCTATTGACTTTGAAGAACATTTGAACATTTACAGCAAATATACGGTGCCTAGTGAGTCTACACACCCCTTGCACTGTTCTTCACATTTTTGCTGCCTTAAAAGTAAATCTAAAACAAGATTCAATTAGATTTTCTTTCTACAGATCTACACAACCTACCCCACATCTTCAGAGTGAAATAAAATTATAGAACATTTTTCTAAATGCATCACAAGTGCATCTTGTTATGGGTATGTTTGTCATTGGCAAAGACTACGGAGTGTTTTAGAATAAAAATAAACAAAACAGAGCTAAGCACAGGCAAATACTAGAGGAAAACCTGGTTCAGTCGGCTTTCCAACAGACACTGGGAGACAGATTCACCTTTCAGTAGGACAATAACCTAAAACACAAGGCCAAATCTACACTGGAGTTGATTACCAACACCACATTGAATATTCCTGAGTGGCCTAGTTACAGTTTTGACTTAAATCAGCTTGCAAATCTATGGCAAGACTTGAAAATTGCTTTCTAGCAATGATCAACAACCAACTTGACAGAGCTTGAAGAATTAAAAAAAGAATAATGATGTGCAAATATTGTACAGTTCAGGTGTGCAAAGCTATTAGAGACTCACAGCTGTAATCGCTGCCAAAGGTGATTGATTGTATGTCATTTTCAATAAATTAGCACAAATTTCTAAAATCAAGTTTTCACTTTGTTATTATGAGGTATTGTATGTAGATGGATGTGTATATATATATTTTTAAATCCATTTTGAATTCAGGCTGTAACAACACAATGTGAAATAAATCAAGGGGTATGAATACTTTCTGAAGGCATTGTTTTTGTCAAAATTGCTCAAGCTCAGTAAATGTGTTTGGGAATCATTGATGGACAGCAATATTCAAAGCTTGTGCCTAATCTTCAAGCAAATTTAAGTTGGGACAGGGACTGGACCACACAGGAACACTCAACACCTTGGTGTGTCTTTTGGCATTTAACATTTGTGTAATTGTGCCACTGAAAAATAAAACTCTACGTATGATATAAATGGTCAGCAGTGTGTCGCTTTGGTGGTGCTATCTTCCACACCTAACAAAAGAGTCCCAAGTTTAGCTCTGATTGAGAAAAATAAACTCAGCTAATAATATATATTAAAATAATACTAACAAACTAATAATTTATCAATAAAATTGTTTTCTAGGTGGACAGCATCAAAGCTAGAGTTGCAAATCCCGAAAGTTCCCAGGTTTCCCAAAAAGTGACCGGAATTTGGGGAAAGTGGACGGAATGTTGCAACTAATTTAAGCTTTTTTATTGATTACTATTTGAATTTCAGTTCACTTCCTGTATTGACTGGACATGAAATGAATTGACTGCAAATGAAATCAAATTGTATTAATCACGTGCCCAATACAACAGGTGTAGACCTTACAATGAAATGCTTACTTACAAGCTCTTTCCCAACGATGCAGCGTTAGATAAGAAAAAAACACATGAGAAATAAAAACACAAGAATGAAGCTATATACAAGGATTACCAATACCATATCAATGTGCAGGGTTATGTGGTAGATATGAACTTGTTTATTTAATTCTTATTTTACCTGGAAATTTGACTGAGAACAAATTCTCATTTACAGCAAAAACCTGGGGAATAGTTACAGGGGAGATTAATGAGCCAATTGGATGCTGGGGATGATTAGGTGGCCATGAGGGCCAGATCAGGAATTTAACCTGGACTGCAGGGTTAACACCCCTACTCTTAAGATCAGTACCATGGGATCTTTAGTGACCATAGAGAGTCAGGACATCCTACTGCCCTGGGATATTTTTGTTCTTTCACCAGAGGAAAGAGTGCCTTCTACTGGCTCTCCAACACCACTTCCAGCAGCATCTGGTCTCCCATCCAGGGACCAACCAGCAGTGGGCTGCAGGATGGTATGCTGCTGGCTGCAGGGTTGTATGCTGCTGGCATACCTACATGTAGGCAGGGGTTAAGTGTCTAGGCATCAGGATAGATAATAATAAGAGTACAAAGTAGCAGCATTGTATATGGTGGGTGTATGTATGTGTCAGTGTGTGTGTGTGTATGTGTGTTAGCAAAGTATTAATTGATAAACACTGTTTGTGTATTGTATGGTTGCATTCACCCCCAATTCTTACAAGAAATGTAACATGCTTGCTATAGCTGTGCTCTGTTCTTTGGTTCTCTTTCCCCAGCTCAGGTCAGGATGTCCAGAGAGCTAGTGTAATCATTAACCTGCCAAACTTGGTGCGTCAGAATCCAGCAGAGACCTTCCGACGGGTAGTGCCAAAAGTTCGGGTGGGCCAATTAATCTGTTCTACTCTAAAGCCTAATATTCATATTAACCACTATACTGTGGTAAAAGCAACATTTTGACTGAATAGAAACATTAACTAATGACAAATGTCCATTAAATTATAATTATTCCTTTTTGGTATGTCTTGTGACATGTCCATAGTAACAAATGTTCAATAAACATCTTCACTCCTAACCCTTCCCCACTTTTAACCCCCTCTCGCCCTCTGACACAGGAAGTACTGCACGTAGCCGGGGCAGACATGCAGCTAGCGGCGGCAGGCTCCTTCCTGACCTTGCTCCAGGATGACATTGTCCTCATCCAGACGCACACCCACTCCATCCTACAGATCGTTCTACTTAACCTGGACCACCGGGACACAGGTCAGCATGGTTCTTATAAGCATAACATAAGAGATGTCATAAGCAGTCTTGATGATAATAACTTATTACAGGCTACCACAACTGATTCGACAAGACCATGGCAGGAAGTTAAAGTTGTCTTCACCGTGTCATTAGCATGGCATTAGTAAGCAAATAACTTATGCCAAACCAGACTAATTTGACAAAAACCAAGGCGGTAAGGTTTGGCGATGTCAACCTTTGTCCTATCGTGATATACCCATGAAACATTGTGATATACAATGGTATAACCCCTATTTGCAAACCCCCCCAAAAAAGACAAACCGCAACAACAACAGAAAATCCGCTATAGCGTGAAGTCGAATGATACAACCAATGGTCCCTCTAAGCTGCGCACGTGCGTGGGCGCGCAGCTCACATCTGACTGCCACACAGAAGAAATATCAGCCCGCGCAGAGATCCACGAGATTGTACTTCCCTCAACTTTCTAGAGTTTTCCCCTTTAGTTAACACTATCAACGTTTTGTTCTACTGTGGGAATTGTGATCTAATCAACGCAATATTATCCACTTTCAATGTAACATTCTGAAACAAAATTAACTATGCAAGACTTGGTATGCAAAACTGACTGTGCAAGAGATTTTCTTGTAGGCAGAGGGCATTGGAGTGGGACTCTATTGCATTGACAGGCACGCTCAGACCTGACTGGTGCGCCATAACCAATCAGAGCTGCAGTAGGCCTATATGCAAATAGCCATTGCCATATATGGATCTGTGCCATTCACTTTGAACTGGACTGGGTTTACTGTAGGCTATTGATATTGTTTGTTCTCATTATTAGTCCCCTGGCTACCTTACGTTTTTAAGCTATTCAAACAACTTTTTGAGATTGAAATCATTGTTTGATTGGGAGAAAGCCATGCATAAGATGAGAAAAGGATAGCATATATGCCAATTTCTTGACCTATCGGATGGAGAGAAAAAGGAATATAGGCTCAGTTTTTTTACACAGCTAGACACAGGATAGTTAAGGAGTGTCTGTTATTTAAAAAATGAATAGGATTGGCTATAGCTAAAAGGGAAATTAAAAAATGTTCAACTTCATATTCGTCATCTCCAGCACCACCCAACATCAACATAAGTGAAAATGGCACGTTTCTATGTTTTATAGTAGAGGAAGATAAGTGTTTCCAATGACATAATCATCCAATTAGTAGGCAATACCTACAGTTGAAGTTGTACGTTTACATAACTGACCTAAGACAGGGAATTTTTACTAGGATTAAATGTCAGGAAATGTGAAAAACTGAGTTTAAATGTATTTGGCTAAGGTGTATGTAAACTTCCGACTTCAACAGTATGCATAATTGGTTAAAACAACACGATGCACAGGCCTCCCGAGTGGCGCAGCAGTCTAAGGCACTGCATCACAGTGCTAGCTGTGTCACTACAGATCCTGGTTCGATTCCAGGCTGTGTCGCAGCTGGCCGCGACCGGGAGACCCATGAGGCGGTGCGCAATTGGTCCAGCGTCGTCCGGGTTAGGGGAGGGTTTGGCTGCCGAGGATGTACTTGTCTCATCGCGCTCTAGCGACTCCTGTGGTGGGCCGGGCGCATGCACGCTGACATGGTCACCAGGTGTGCGCAGTTTCTTCTGACACATTGGTGCAGCTGGCTTCCGGGTCAAGAAGCAGTGCCGCTTGGTGGGGTCATGTTTCGGAGGACGCACGGCTCTCGACCTTTGCCTCTCCTGAGTCTGTATGGGAGTTGCAGTGATGGAACATGACTGTAACTACCAATTGGGATACCTCGAAATTGGGGTACAAAAATAAATAATAATAATTTCAAATAGAAAGATAAAAAAATACAATAACAAAAAATATCAGATGATGCATGGATTTCCACCTAAATAGACATACCCAAACGTAAACATTTTTCATGAGGTGGCCATAAACAATAACTGCTACATTTGCATAGTTTTAGAAAGGTCTGGAACTCACATTTCTTGTAAAAATATATGTATATAAATATTATGAAAATGTGAAGAATCATACATTTTTTTCCTATTGAACAAAAGTCTGGAAATTACTGAAATCCTTTCTAAATGTAGTAACAATGAAATTATAAATGACTTATAAGAAATGTGATATCTTATACTATGTGTAAAATAAATATGGTCATACTTAGTACAATATTGGCACTATTTAATATAACTGCAGACGGAGAATTTTCTCCGTCTGCAGTTTTGTCCGTCTGTGACCAAGAGAAAGTGGTCTTGTTCAGTTCTATTACTTTATTTACTTATGTTGAGAGCTCTAATTCCTGCTGAGAATATCACAGCAAGATTAAACTAGTATTGTTGCATCCGCTAGATTCTCCCGTTTATTATGCACTATTGCAAGCGAAGCTGTAAGTTTCACAGACACAGGAAATCGTTCCTTTATCTGGATAGGCCCGGAAATGTGACACGTCCCTATGCAAATGTGGGGTCTGATACCTGACACTTCAAGTCAGCCCCGCTGGGAGAGTGGGAGCAGAGAGACGGGGCTTTCTTGCACTATAAGACACATGACCCTACAATGTTCACATAGCGCTTTGTATACCAAAACCGGTCCAGAACCACTCAAAGCCCCCTAAATAGGGGACTTAACATCTAAGCGGTATCATAATAACCAAATGTAGCATTTTAATTGCTGAATATAGAAAGAAGCATGCCAATCTATAGGTCCTGCATAACACCAATTAATTTAAAACTACACCATGTCCAGCCCCGTTGAAATTCTGTTCGGGACAGTAGATTTTTGGCCAACTGGCTCAATTGGGCCAGTAAGAAAAAAGTTAAGGTTGCACCCTGAATGTAAACAATGTCATGTTTTGGCAGGACATAAAGCTGGGTATTTTTTATTTGTGTAATGTCTTCCAGTGGCAAATTAAGCCTGTCCAAAATGACATTGCAGAGACTTGTGGGTTGTATAGCTTTGCAGTTTTCCTCTCCTAGCTCAAGATTTAACTCTAGGTTGAACGTTAAGTAACATCCCTTCAAAAGTCTCAAATAGCATGCTTTAAGCTTGTGTACAATTCATGTGGCACCTTACTAGGCAGGAATCAATCTTTACCAATTATTGGCACGAGAGCAACAAGCCTGTTGCTCACTCAGGTTTTCAATTCAGCATCCTACTGTTCCAGGATTACAGTCGATGAAAGCTTCTTCTCACAGATCTGTTCAATGTAGCTGGTGTCTGCCTGGCATTTCGCCCACAGTGTGAGCGAGGGAGTGAATGCAGCAGTTTGAATTCGTGACAGAGCTTAACCGTTGTGACTTACCGTCACTGGTGGGCTGTAGGTTGGCAGGGCATCATACTCTCTGGCACAGGGATGTTACATTTCGAAACTTCAAAGGCCCATCATTATTAAACATTGGTAGCAGTTTTCAGTGTTTTTAAAATGTCCGTTTTTCTCTGTTTCTCTTCGACAGTGGTAAGCAACGCATGGCTGGAAACTTTGCTGTCTGCAATCGATGCTTTACCAAAGGAAACCATCAGACAGGAGGTAACAACAACCTGAAATGTACACTAGCTAACACATTAACGTAACACATACAAGCTCCTGTCTTCTTCCGTGGCCTCCAACTGCTTTTAAATGCTAGTAAAACGAAATGCATGATCTTCAACCGATTGTTGCCCGCACCCGCCCGCCCGACTAGCATCACTACTCTGAACGCTTCTGACTTAGAATATGTGGACAACTACAAATACCTAGGTGTCTGGTTAGACTGTAAACTCTCTTTCCAGATTCACATTAAGCATCTCCAATTCAAAATTAAATCTAGAATCAGTTTCCTATTTCGCAACAAAGCCTCCTTCACTCATGCTGCCAAACATACCCTCGTAAAACTGACTATCCTACTGATCCTTGACATTGGCGATGTCATTTACAAAATATCCTCCAATACTCTACTCAGCAAACTGGATGTAGTCTATCACAGTGGCATCCATTTTGTCACCAAAGCCCCATATACTACCCACCACTGCGACCTGTATGCTCTCGTTGTCTGGCCCTCACTATATATTCGTCGCCAAACCCACTGGCTCCTGGTCATCTATAAGTCTTTGCTAGGTAAAGCCCCGCCTTATCTCAGCTCACTGGTCACCATAGCGCGCTCCAGCAGGTATATTTCACTGGTCATCCCCAAAGCCAACACTTCCTTTGGCCGCCTTTCCTTCCAGTTCTCTGCTGCCAATGACTGGAACGAATTGCAAAAATCACTGAAGCTGGAGTCTTATATCTCCCTCTCTAACTTTAAGCATCAGCTGTCAGATCAGTTTACCGATCACTGTACCTGTACACAGCCAATCTGTAAATAGCACACCCAACTAACTCATCCCCCTATTGTTATTTATCCTCTTGCTCTTTTGCACCCCAGTATCTCTACTTGCACATCATCTATCACTCCAGTGTTAATGCTAAATTGTAATTATTTCGCCTCTATGGCCTATTTATTGCCTTACCTCCCTACTCTTCTACATTTGCACACACTGTACATAGATTTTTCTATTGTGTTATTGACTGTACGTTTGTTTATGTGTAACTCTGTGTTGTTTTTGTCGCACTGCTTTGCTTTATCTTGGCCAGGTCGCAGTTGTAAATGAGAACTTGTTCTCAACTGGTCTACCTGGTTAAATAAAGGTGAAATAAAATAAAAAATAAATAAATAAAAAATACAGGTAATTATAAAATGAACCAAAGCATATAACAAGCCTTGGCAACCACCTAGGGATGTTAACAGTTAACAATAAATCAGTTCGCCATCTGAAATAAATTTGACCAGTCATGCTTACCGGTCTATACGTTAATTAGCATAATTTGGGGAATTAAATTGGCACATGTGTATTTTCGTTAGTTCGTCATGTGTCTATTTATCATTCGTGCACAGTGCCTAGTTTGAGCGGAATATCACCTGTCGGACAGCGAGAGCGGCATCTTCTCAAACAGCTGGTTGCTACTGGAGTGAAACGTGTTCTTATAAGCCCAGTCATTGCGCAAAAGTTCTAAATGCAATCGCGTGTTAAAAACAGTGTTTTGATGGCAACGATTAAAAAGAGATACAGTTTTTATTTTGAACCGTGTGCTCCATTCACCATTTGTGTGCATAGGCAACACGGTAGGCAGGCTACCTTGCAATCTGAGCTGGAGACCGTATGCATTTTGAAAACATATACTTAATTGTTTGAAACCTGTATGTTTTACTTCATATTATGAGGTATGTCTTACCTTGCTTCAAAGTAACGTAGCCAAAATCTGACTATGCGCATGTAGGATAGATTATTGCGCAAGCCCAAACATTATATTCAGATTAGACTCAGGTTTGTAATGGTGGTTAATTGTCACACTTACTTTTGAATGCTAAAAGTATCTCATATAAAATATATTAATAACCCCAAGCACACATCAAAATCCATAAAGAAATGGTTAATTGATCACAAAATCACAATTCTGAAATGGCCATCTCAGTCTCTGGACTTGAACCCCATTGAAAACCTTATGGTTTGAATTAAAGAGAGCAGTCCATAAGCGCAGACAAAGGATATCAATGATCTGGAAAGATTCTGTATGGAGGAATGATCCAAGATCCCTCCCAATGTGTTCTTCAGTCTCATAAAACATTTTAGAAAAAGTGCCGTTATCCTCCCAAGTTGAGGTATTGAAAACAGGGATGCCAATAATTTCTGTTTTTGAGAAGAAAAAAAATAGAACTTTTTAACCCTCCCCCCTAAATAATTGTATTTGTATTATTTATTTGATGCAGTATTTTTTGCTCATCTTTATCAAGGGTACCAATCATTTTGGACCTGACTGAATAGTCCTAGGTATATGTTGTTGTTAGGGGGACTTATGGGTCAATTTGTCATATATTTGCTTTTATTACTGTGCAATTTTCCCATTTTGATCCTAATGTCACACATTGGACCCTTTATTTATAGAAAGACCCGTATATGGAACATATAGGGCCGATTTGCATTCAGTTGGTCAACTGACTACCTCCATTTTTGCCTCAACTCCCTGGCATTTAGATTGTTTTGTATTTTGTTGCATCTCATTTTATTAATTTAAATGTGTTTCTTGTACGTGTTACTGTAATTCTCCATTCAGCTTGCTTTTTAGTCCAAAACTAGGCTTACTCTGTGTCTGGGAAACCGTCCCATAGTATCTTACCTGAGAATCATGCCAGGCTTCTAAGGAATTTCTGGGCATATTTCTGGGCATTAAAACAGTGCTTTTTCAAAATGCCTTGCTGTGCAAGGTCCATTTGTAAATATGACAAACTCTCTCACAGGGAGATGCCAAGCACCATGTTCATTAGCAATCATTTAACAATAACCCATGTTATGAAATACATTTCTGAAATAAGCCCCTAACGATGCAGATACATCCAGTTTGAGGCAATTGTTTTATACTACCCTGCAGTACAGGTTAGCTTTTTAATGCCCGTGACTGTATAACCATTAGTATATCTTATATGGGGAATTAAGATTGCTTCTAATGGAACAGTGCCATTGGAAGAAACTAAGTTGGCTATCATTTCTCAGTATGACAATACTGTGCCCGACAACTCAAGTCAGCCACAATTACTTGTAAAGAACTAAACTTGGCAACATAATTTAGCATGGTCCCAATGGAGCCCTGGTAAAAAAGTGCACTATAAATGGAATAGGATGTCATTTGGGATGCAACCCATGGCGTCCTTAAACAGGCTGTTCCTTCCCTAACACCCTAATAGCCTGTACCCATTGGTTGATCATGCAGATCCTCAGCCCGCTTGTGTCCAAAGCTCAGCTGTCTCAGTCCCTGCAGGCCCGTTTAGCCAGCTGTCGTATCCTGGGGAAGGTGGCCTGCAAGTTTGAGTCTCCCATGTGAGTTTGTATCCCAGGAGTTTGTATCTTGCTCAATCACCAAACAGAAGGTCTGATGCTTGTTTTTCTACAAGGGAATGTCTTGATTAAATGCTTATTTTTCTGTAAGAAAATGTCTTCATTAAATTAGTAAATAGATGTAGGGGCCATAGATGCTACAGTAGGATTAATTAGTTAATGATAGAAAGTCTAGACCAGGGGTGGGCAAACTTTTTGGCTCTAGGGCCACATCGGGATTTAAAAATTCAGCGAAGAGTCACACATTTGTTCGTCAAAATCAATTTGCTGGCCAAAAAAAGGGCAATAATTTGAAAATATATGTCTACATACTTTCTATCTAGTTTTAGACTTTCAAGTGTGGCCTGTAGTGTTTTTTCAACCCAAAATAATAATTTCTCCTAACAACAATAAAAATATCCCCCACAGGCCACATTTAATTGGCTGGCGAGCCCACCCCTGGCCTGGACGATAGATGTAGGACCCATAGATTCTAGGCTAAATTAGTTACAGTCATTTCACAGCTCATCTGAGTTAGTTTCAATTCAATTTGTCTTTTTTAATATCTCGTAGAAAAATCTCTATTGTGCCCTTTGGGACACCTTTCCAATAATCAATCATAATTTGATTTCTCTTGATATGCCCCAAAATTGTGTGAACCCCTTTTGGCAGAGTGAAGAAGGACCTCTTGCCCCTGGTGAGGTCCCTGTGCCAGGACGTGGAGTACGAGGTGCGCTCCTGCATGTGTCGCCAGCTGGAGAACATCGCCAGAGGAATCGGGTAAAAGAAAAGAACAGAGAAGGAAAAAAGAGGAGAATAATCCTTTCAAATAATCTAGAAAACAGCTGTGTGTGGTGTCACATTAAAATCGGAGGAGAGCTCATTGTAATGGTTCGAATGAAATAAATGGAATGGTTTCCATGTGTTTTGTGTTTGATACCTTTCCATTTATTCCATTCCAGCCATTACATTGAGCCCCACCTCTGATTTTTCCACCCACAGACTCCACTGGTAGAAACAGTAACATTATTCAAACCGAAAGGCATAACGGTTAAATTGAACGGTGTCTTTGAAAAGGCTAAACACACCTTGTTGACCTGAGGAAATACACCAGTGTCGTGTCTTTGGCATCATTAAAACTGAAGACATGTTTATCAAATAACTCTCTGTAATTATTATTACGCGATTAACTTCTTGGGGCTATGTGGGACGTTAGCGTGCCACCCGTGGCGCACCCTATCAACAGCAGGTGCATTTCAAGAGCGGCAAATTTGAAACCAAATAAATGTCAAAATTCAAATTTCTCAAACATACAACTAACTTACAGCCTTTGAAAGATAAACATCTCCTTAATCTAACCACGTTGTCCGATTTCAAAAAGGTTTTACGGGGAAAGCATAAAGTTAGGTTATGTTAGGAGAGTACATTGACAATAGCTGTGTGTAATGTATTGTCGATTCAAAGACAGGCGTCACCAAAACCATAAAATCAGCTAAAATTATGCACTAACCTTTTACAATCTCCATCAGATGACACTCCTAGGACATTATGTTAGACAATGCATGCATTTTTAGTTCTATCAAGTTCATATTTATATCTAAAAACAGCGTTTTACTATGGCGTTGATGTTCAGGAAATCGTTTCCCTCCAATACCGGCAGTCAAGTCATGACAACAAAATAATTAATTAATATTAGAAAACATTGGTAAAATATTATATTGTCATTCAAAGAATTATAGATTTACATCTCTTGAACGCAATGGACTTGCCAGATTTAAAATTAACCTTACTGGGAAATCACACTTTGCAATAATCTGAGCACTGCGCCCAGAAAAATACGCATTGCGATACAGACTAACCGCCATGTTGGAGAGATCTAAAATCGAAAATACTATGTAAATAATCCATTACCTTTGATTCTCTTCATCAGATGTCACTTCCAAAGAATCCCAGGTCCATAACGAATGTAGTTTTGTTCAAAAAAGCTCATCATTTATGTCCAAAAACCTCCGTGTTGTTAGCACATGATCTAAGCCAGCCGAACTTCACTTCACTTCACGAACGGAAAAAATATATTTACGTTCGTTCAAACATGTCAAACGTTGTATCGCATAAATCATTAGGGCCTTTTTTAACCAGAACATGAATAAAATTCAAGGCGGACCATTGGGTTCTCTTTTAAAACGTTTCGGAATGAGAGTACCCACCATCAACTCGCGCGCAAGGTGTCTAATGGGCCATCACAGTTCCAAGGCTCTTATTCGGTCAGATCTCACTGTAGAAGACTCAAAACACTTTGTAAAGGCTGGGGACATCTTGTGGAAGCAATAGGAAGTGCCAAAACATTCCTCACCCTCTTTGTTTTTCAATGGTATAGGCTTAAAGTCAATTCAACACATCAGGTATCCACTTCCTGTCAGAATCTGTCTCAGGGTTTTGCCTGCCAAATGAGTTCTGTTATACTCACAGACACCATTCAAACAGTTTTTGAAACTTTAGGGTGTTTTCTATCCATATATAATAAGTATATGCATATTGTAGTTACTGGGTAGGATTAGTAACCAGATTAAATCGGGTACATTTTTTTATCCAGCCGTGAAAATACTGCCCCCTATACCCTAACAGGTTAAACTGATTAATCGTGTAACGGTAATTAACTAGGAAGTTGGGGCATCAAGGAAAATATTCAGATTACAAAGTTATAATTTTCCTAATATAACTTTCAGATATCATAATATCTGATCTATGAGTATTCTGATTTAATGATGTATTCGTTTACCTCATCAGTCTCATTCCAAACGTCGTAAATTGTTGTTATCTGCACGAACCCAGTCTTCACTAAGTCATCCATACTTCAATTGTCTTAAAATAATTTATTTACTCAACTAAGTAATTCACAGAAAGGCATACAAAACAGTAGGTATCGTTACAAAGAAATGGTAGAGGAATGTGCCCTAGTGGGCTAAGCCGGCATGGCGGCTTGTTAAACAAAAGGGGAGTGTTGGTCAGCTGAGAAGACACTACAGAGTTGATAAATATTAACAATTGAAATGCTAATCCTTTGCACATGAACGCTCACTCATTCGGGAACAATTGCAATCAATATATATATTTACGCTCAGTGTGTCGTCGGGATCTTTGTTGGAAAGGTCGTTCTGTTGGAGAGTTCTCTCTCTCTCTCTCTCTCTCTCTCTCTCTTTCTCTCTTTCTCTCTCTCTCTCTCTTGGTTAGAATGGATCTTTCAAAGCGACATTCGTTCATGTCGTTATAGAATGGATGTTTCCTCGGTCTTCGCGTTCAATGATACCGAATTCCTAGCTGCAGACTAGTAATTAATATCAAAGACTTGTTCTTATTCAGTATCGATAGTCTAATAGTTTAACCACGTGGTATGGTCAAAGTTCAGTAGAGGGATGCATGGTCAAACCTATTAGCCAACTCGTAATGGAGTGGAGGCCTGGTCTAAGGAAAGAAACCCTGGGTGGGTTTATATACTGAACGTAGAAAAGGCTGTCACATGACGCCTTGTCCTGTCTGTGTCCCTGGGGGCATGCCAAGGACTTGGTGAAACTTCAAACAGAAAATACAGTTCTCTCACATTAACATCTTACAAGCATCCCAACATATTCCAAATAGCTTTATCCTTATTAATGCATTTCTCACAACTGAGGCTACTATATAAACAGGTAATGTGGCCGTATTGTCTCTCATGAGTTTCACAAAATTGTACCAAACGGACCAGTTTGTAGCTGGATTCTTCACCTATCTTTTATACCTTCTCCAGAACATAAATGTCGTTCGGTCCTCCAATTCTGTGAGGTGGAAGAATCCTTTGTTCTCTATACTGTGGCCATGAGGAGAGAATTTTCTCATTGGAATTTACGACCGCTCTCACTGAGCCTGGTGTCAGAAGTATAGAGGTCGGGGGATGGTGCATAGAAAAGGCCTGGTACAGAGGGAGGGGGTCAACTGTGCTCACTGTACCCAAAGAGAGCAACGTCATGACACCAGTATGCGAGACTAAATACTCCTGAACTTTAATTTGAATACAAAAACAATTCTTAGAAGCTTTGCTTTCAGTTGAAGCTTATGTGTTGGGTGTGGGGGTCTTTTTTCCTATCATGAACCTCCAACAGATGACTGTAAACGCAGGCTTATCGCAGCCCCCCCTTCCGCGTTGCCCACCCTAAGCTGAGCAGAATGTCAATGATAGAAGGCACACTGCAGAGGGTCTGCAATTCATTCCTCTCTGTGGTAGAGGATCAGTCAGGGTCGTGTTAATTAGGGCACTCAACAGAAAACATTGGACAAAACCAGATCGTCCCTCCATGTTTCATTCAGTTTTCTTCTGTTTGGTGCCTAATAAACATGGCCCAGTTGCCCAGAGCTCCCGCAGATTCAGTTTGCCTCTCTCCATGGAACGCAGCAGAAACACTGTGTCCCAAATGGCACCCTATTCCCTATATAGTGCACTACTTTTGAGCAGAGCACTATGGGCCCCCACTATGGGCACTTTATAGGGAATAGGGTGTCATTTGACAATCACACACTATCAACCCTGATAGACTGCAGCAGACCCCTGGGAACAACCGGCCCATTCAAGAAAAAAACGGTTTATTAAATGTTGCCCAGTTACCCGTGTAGTAAATGCTTTATTTTGCAATCAGGAAAGTGGCAGGGGGAAGGTAGTGCTTACTTTGGTATTAATGCTTAGTGGCACTACAACTAATGGATACATATTGACCAAATCGAGAAACTCACAGGACAGCACACTACTGGGAATCCTAAGTGTGCAGTATACTCTTTGGGCCGGTTTCTCAGACACAGATTAAGCCTAGTCCTGGACAAAAAGCACTTTCAATGGAGAATCTTCATTGAACATACTTTTAAGTAGAGGTCGACCGATTAATCGGAATGGCCGATTAACCTCTTACATCTAGACGTTCCGCTAGCAGAACACCTGCTCCAATATCCAATGATGGGCGTGAAAGAAAAAAACATTTTGTTTTCGAGATGATAGTTTCCGGATTCGACCATATTAATGACCTAAGGCTTGTATTTCTGTGTGTTTATTTTATTATAATTACGTCTATGATTTGATAGAGCAGTCTGACTGAGCGGTGGTAGGCACCAGCAGGCTCGTAAGCATTCATTCAAACAGCACTTTCGTGCTTTTTGCCAGCAGCTTTTGCAATGCATTGCGCTATTTATGACTTCAAGCCTGTCAACTCCCAAGATTAGGCTGGTGTAACCGATGTGAAATGGCTAGCTAGTTAGCCGGGTGCGCACTAATAGCGTTTCAAACGTCACTCGCTCTGAGACTTGGAGTAGTTGTTCCCCTTGCTCTGCATGGGTAACGCTGCTTCAAGGGTGGCTGTTGTCGATGTGTTCCTGGTTCGAGCCCAGGTAGGAGCGAGGATAGGGATGGAAGCTATACTGTTACACTGGCAATACTAAAGGGCCTATATGAACATCCAATAGTCAAAGGTATATGAAATACAAATCGTATAGAGAGAAATAGTCCTATAATAGCTACAACCTAAAACTTCTTACTTGGGAATATTGAAGACTCATGTTAAAAGGAACCACCAGCTTTCATATGTTCCCATGTTTTGAGCAAGGCACTTAAACGTTAACTTTCTTACATGGCACATATTGCACTTTTACTTTCTTCTCCAACACTTTGATTTTGCATTATTTAAACCAAATTGAACATGTTTCATTATTTATTTGAGGCTAAATTGATTTTATTGATGTATTATATTAAGTTAAAATAAGTGTTCATTCAGTATTGTTGTAATTGTCATTATTACAAATAAATAAAACAAATCGGCCGATTAATTGGTATCAGATTTTTTTTGGTCCTCCAATAATCGGTATCGGCGTTGAAAAATCATAATCGGTCGACCTCTACTTTTAAGTCCAGGACTATGCTTAATCCGATGTCTAGGAAACCGGCCCCTAGAGTGCATCTCAGTATCATTTGTCTTATCGTCTCCCCTTTCCTGTTATTTTATTATGTCCTATTTCTTATCCCCATCCTCATAGAGATGTTCTCCTTCGATAACATATATAGATATTGGTCCATTAGTTAAATAGAAAATCTTTGATCTACTGACAGGTGCAATGGATTGAAACACCAACACTAATTGGTGCACAGAAACAAATTACCTGATGCTTTGAATGGATCTTTTCGTGTTTTGTTCATTAGTCCATCAAACTTTAACAAAATACTAAAATATTATTTTTGTGTGAACTATCCCTTTAACAGTGCTACATTAATACAGTATGTGCTAGGGTTATTTACTGTCAAACCCACTGTTGAATATTGGTATTGGAGTATTGCAGGCAACCAACTGTGCAACAGTGAGTTATCAGAATATGTATTTTGTCAGAGGGTGAGTGACTTATTAAGAAGGTGTATTATGTGTCAGTCACCAACACAACCCTGTAACCTTTTTTAATATATTTTTTTATTTATTTCACCTTTATTTAACCAGGTAGGCAAGTTGAGAACAAGTTCTCATTTACAATTGCGACCTGGCCAAGATAAAGCAAAGCAGTTCGACAACATACAACAACACAGAGTTACACATGGAGTAAAACAAACATACAGTCAATAATACAGTAGAAAAAATAAGTCTATATACAATGTGAGCAAATGAGGTGAGATAAGGGAGGTAAAGGCAAAAAAAGGCCATGGTGGCAAAGTAAATACAATATAGCAAGTAAAACACTGGAATGGTAGATTTGTAGGAGAATAAAGTGCAAAGTAGAAATAGAAATAATGGGGTGCAAAGGAGCAAAATACAGTAGGGGAAGAGGTAGTTGTTTTGGCTAAATTATAGATGGGCTATGGACAGGTGCAGTGATCTGTGAGCTGCTCTGACAGCTAGTGCTTAAAGCTAGTGAGGGAGATAAGTGTTTCCAGTTTCAGAGATTTTTGTAGTTTGTTCCAATCATTGGCAGCAGAGAACTGGAAGGAGAGACGGCCAAAGGAGGAATTGGCTTTGGGTGTGACCAGAGAGATATACCTGCTGGAGCGCGTGCTACAGGTGGGTGCTGCTATGGTGACCAGTGAGCGGAGATAAGGGGGGACTTTACCTAGCAGGGTCTTGTAGATGACCTGGAGCCAGTGGGTTTGGCGACGATTATGAAACGAAGGCCAGCCAACGAGAGCATACAGGTCGCAGTGGTGGGTAGTATATGGGGCTTTGTTGACAAAACGGATGGCACTGTGATAGACTGCATCCAGTTTGTTGAGTAGGGTATTGGAGGCTATTTTGTAAATGACATCGCCGAAGTCGAGGATCGGTAGGATGGTCAGTTTTACGAGGGTATGTTTGGCAGCATGAGTGAAGGATGCTTTGTTGCGAAATAGGAAGCCAATTCTAGATTTAACTTTGGATTGGAGATGTTTGATGTGAGTCTGGAAGGAGAGTTTATGATACTTGATACATGATACTTTGTGTAACTTGACTCTCTTGTCATCCTTCATTGATCTTTTGGATGCAGTTATTGAAATGTGCTGTTTTACATTGCCAATGTTGGGGGAGGGAGATTTTATTCTTCTTAGCTCCTACACTTCGGGATAGCCTAGTTCACAATGAAATAGTATCATGTTTCCATACATCAGCAGTGGTCTTAAACTAAAGTCAAGTCCATTTCCTTTTTTTGACACTTGTTGGATAACAGGCATATATAAACACAGCAAATAGGCAGTGACTCATGTTCCTAGCATTCATAGTGATAGTATTGTTTTTACAAAAGAGATGCAGCAAAAAATGACATCAGCTCTGCACGCTAAAATAAATTAAATTGGCATACAGACTCGCTATCTCAATGTGAATGGCATCAGCATGCTTGTATTTGGAATTGTATTTTTGTCAACCTTATTTTTTAGATACATTTATTATCCATTGACAGTTAAGTATATGAATATGAAAAAAAGGGGAGAAAACTAAAGAAAATATAATAATTAAAGAATTAGGTTGTGTTAAATTAGCCTTCCCTGTAGCTCAGTTGGTAGAGCATGGTGTTTGCAACTCCAGGGTTGTGGGTTCGATTCCCACGGGGGGCCAGGCCAGAATTTTTTTTTAGGAAATGTAAGTCGCTCTGGATAAGAGCGTCTGCTAAATGACTAAAATGTAAATGTAATGTAAATTGAGAGCACAGGGAAGATCATCTTCCAGAATGATTTTACCCCCGGGCTTTCTCACATCATATGGATTAAGGTACCTTGGGTGTCATTAGAGCATAGAGTACAATTGGGTGATGGTTTGGCTTTAATGTAATATAATTTCCGGGGAGTAAAGTACATTCTGTGAACAAAATTAAAGTGAATAATTTGGTGATTTGGATTTCTGGAAGATAGAGATATATTGTGCCATATTGTTTGCCAATTAAGAACATTGTTGGATGTTTGTAGATCTTTTTTCCACAATTTGTCAATTAAAAGCGGCTTGGATGAGGACTTTACTAGACAGGAATTCATTTCAGAGACGAGACCTCTTTTTCCAAGCAGTACCTTATGAAAGGGATGAAGGTGAGGCTTTGTTTTCCAAGATACCCCATGAGCGTGCATAGCAAAACGTAATTGTAAGTAGAAAAGTAATGAGGTGCCAGGCAGGTTGTACTTTTGTTGAATATCTTGGAATGCACAGAGACTGTCATGCCACATGGGAAATAAGATGGGGCACCCTCCCAATTTGGAGCCCAAGATTATGGAAAATTGGTGATTGGAGGTACCAGTTCAGTGTGATTCCACATATTTTTTCAGTTAGACGCCAGAAATGAAGTGAGAAATAATAGAGCCGAATCTTAATTTAGATTGTTTCAGAGCTATGTTGGAATAGATAAGGTTTTGTAATCTGTGTTGGTGAACACATTTTTATTGTATTGGATGCCATGACAAGCAAGTTTCTGGATTTAGCCAAGTAGCGAGAATGCAGAGAAAATGACCAAGAGTACCATTGGAAGTTTGGGAGGCTTTTGTCTCTGTAATATGGAGAGTTTAATTCTTGTTTCATTGTTCGTCCAGATACATTTTGAGATTAGGGGTTGCATTTTCTTCCAGTGGCCATCAGGTGGTGCTACAAGGAGCATTGGACTTTTTTATGACAAAATGGTGGAACCTGCCCCAGGCCTGTTGGATTGCTCAGAGGGGTATACTACAAAGCAGGTGTGAGGAGTTGGCGAGGTAACTTTGATCAACTCTGAGTTCAACTCGGGATAACCGGTCATACGAAAGTGGCTCACCTTTTAGCCAGGTAAATTTCTATGGTAATTCATTATTCAGAACTAACCTGCTCTGGGGGAGGCTAACTCACAGGTAACTCCACTGAAATGACTGAGCCAATATGTTGAGGACCAATGAAATAATATTCCCTCCCTCTTGCAAAGATTGCGTCATCATCCCCTTCATTTGAGGAGACAATTGATTAAAAAAAAAATGTTTAAGAAATGTATAATGTTAAAATATATGACATATACAGTTGAAGTCGGACGTTTACATACACCTTAGCCAAATACATTTAAGCTCAGTTTTTCACAATTCCTGACATTTAATCCTAGTAAAAATACCCTGTCTTAGGTCAGTTAGGATCACCACTTTATTTTAAGAATGAAATGTCAGAATAATAGTAGAGAGAATGATTTATTTCAGCTTTTATTTATTTCATCACATTCCCAGTGGGTCAGAAGTTTACATACCCTCAATTAGTATTTGGTTGCATTGCCTTTAAATTGTTTAACTTGGGTCAAACATTTCGGGTAGCCTTCCACAAGCTTCCCACAATAAGTTGGGTAAATTTTGCCCATTCCTCCTGACAGAGCTGGTGTAACTGAGTTAGGTTTGTAGGCTTCCTTGCTCGCACACGCTTTTTCAGTTCTGCCCACAAACTTTCTATGGGATTGAGGTCAGGGCTTTGTGATGGCCACTCCAATACCTTGACTTTGTTGTCCTTAAGCCATTTTGCCACAACTTTGGAAGTATGCTTGGGGTCATTGTCCATATGGAAGACCCATTTGCGACCAAGCTTTAACTTCCTGACTGATGTCTTGAGATGTTGCTTCAATATATCCACACAATTGTCATTCCTCATGAAGCCATCTATTTTGTGAAGTGCACCAGTCCCTCCTGCAGCAAAAAGCACCCCCACAACATGATGGTGGATGGTGTTCTTCGGCTTGCAAGCATCCCCCTTTTTCCTCCAAACATAACGATGGTCATTATGGCCAAACAGTTCTATTTTTGTTTCTTCAGTCCAGAGGACATTTCTCCAAAAAGTATGATCTTTGTCCCCATGTGCAGTTGCAAACTGTAGTCTGGCTTTTTTATGGCGGTTTTGGAGCAGTGGCTTCTTCCTTGCTGAGTGGCCTTTCAGGTTATGTCGATATATAACTCGTTTTACTGTGGATATAGATACTTTTGTACCTGTTTCCTCCAGCATCTGCACAAGGTTCTTTGCTGTAGTTCTGGGATTGGTTTGCACTTTTCGCACCAAAGTACGTTAATCTCTAGGAGACAGAATGCGTCTCCTTCCTGAGCGGTGCGACGGCTGCGTGGTCCCATGGTGTTTTTACTTGCGTACTATTGTTTGTACAGATGAACGTGGTACCTTCAGGCATTTGGAAATTACTCCCAAGGATGAACCAGACTTGTGGGGGTCTACAATTTGTTTTCTGAGGTCTTGGCTGATTTCATTTGATTTTCCCATATTGTCAAGCAAAGAGGCACTGAGTTTGAAGGTAGGCCTTGAAATACATCCACAGGTACACCTCCAATTGACTCAAATGATGTCAATTAGCCTATCAGAAGCTTCTAACGCCATGACATCATTTTCTGTAATTTTGCAAGCTGTTTAAAGTTACAGTAAACTTCTGACACACTGGAATTGTGATACAGGGTATTATAAGTGAAATGATCTCTCTGTAAACAATTGTTGGAAAAATTACTTGTGTCATGCACAAAGTAGATGTCCTAACCGACTTACCAAAACTATAGTTTGTTGACAAGAAATTTGTGGAGTGGTTGAAAAACGAGTTTTAATGACTCCAACCTAAGTGTATGTAAACTTCCGACTTCAACTGTAGTAAGAATGACAGAATGCATTTTAAACTTCACGCACAGTAACACTTTTGTATGACTTAATAAAATTATTTTATCGATAGGAGTGGGATTAAAGGTGCTTTTGGTTGTGCATTGATTAGTACGCCAAAGATGGCATTAATGATAAGTAATAAAATAAAGTTGGCACTTTTAAAAGCCTGTTTCACACAATATCCTGTTGAATTGGCAAGATCATTTTTTTTTATCCGTTTGATTTCAGCTGAAATGAAAATGTGGCACTGACTCGCCCATAGATTCATTTTTCACCATTGTCTCAATGAAGAGTTTGGCGTTCGACTAGCCATTATGCAGTTACAAGCGCAGGCGGTCGAGCGATATCCACCGTCGTAGTACGATTAAGCCTGAGCTGGAATGTGAAGCTGAAACTTGTTAGCTTTAGAAAACCCTGAGTAGATATAGCTTGCTTTGTAGGATACCCCTCTGTTGGTTGAGAGATCTCATGTGGATCAGCCATGACTAGGGCTGTTGCGGTGACCGTATTACCGCCTCACCAGCGGTTACGTGTCATGAAGGCAGTCAAATTCCACATGACCGTTTAGTCACGATAATTAGGCTTCTCCAAGCTCTCATGTTGCTGCTGGTCATTAGTAGCCTACCAAACTTGCTAACTTTCCTGGTACTCAGCCCTCTAATCACTCTGACATTGCAAATGTATTTCAAAATCTAATCGAGCGCTTCATGAGAGCCCATGAGCTCACGGTGCGCAACATTTCTATAGGCTATGCAATTGAGGGAGAAAACAGTGATGGCCGCTAATAAAAAGACGAGGATCTCTTCAGCTTTCTATAGGCTAGGCCTACTATATTTATTTCTCAACTTTCCTAATATTAAACACATTGTTTATATTTACAACAGGAGTATAGCCTACCTGGCTGGCGTGAAAATAAACCATGGGGAAAAGCGTCCTCCATTCTCTATTTAAGTGCATAGATGACATGTCTTTTTTCCCCACTGCCTCTGTTTCGATACAGGTGCATGATAATGGTCCATTCTAAATCAAAACAAATGTCACATATATATATATTATTTAGTATATGTAAAGACAAGATTAAATCAAGAATAGTCTGATATGGGATCCACAGACGATGATCCACATCGCACTGAACACTGCCCTATCCCATCTGGACAAGAGGAATAACTATGTAAGAATGCTGTTCATTGACTATAGCTCAGCATTCAACACCATAGTACCCTCCAAGCTCATCATTAAGCTTGAGGCCCTGGGTCTGAACCCCGCCGTATACAACTGGGTCCTGGATTCCCTGACAGGCACGCCTGCAAGTGGTTAAGGTAAGAAACAACACCTTCACTTCGCTGATCCTCAACACTGGGGCCCCACAAGGATGTGTGCTCAGCCCCCTCCTGTACACCCTGTTCACCCATGACTGCGTGGCCACGCATGCCTCCAATTCATCAAGTTTGCAGATGACACAACAGTAGTAGGCCTGATTACCAACAATAACGAGACAGACTACAGGGAGGAGATGAGGGACCTGGGAGTGTGGTGCCTGGAAAGTAACCTCTCACCCAACGTCAACAAAACAAAGGAGCTGATTGTGGACTTCAGGAAACAGCAGACAGCAGAGGGAGCGCCCCCCTATCCACATCGACGGGACTGCAGTGGAGAAGGTGGAAAAGCTTCAAGTTCCCCAGCGTACACATCCCTGACAAACTGAAATGGTCCGCCCACACAGACATTGTGGTGAAGGAGGCTGAAGGAAGCTGAAGAAATTTTGCTTGTGACCTAAAACACTCAAACTTTTACAGATGCACAATTGAAGCATCCTGTCAGGTTGTATCACCGCCTGGTACGGCAACTGCACCGCCCGCAACTGCAGGGCTCTCCAGAGGGTGGTGCGGTGTGCCCAACGCATCATCAGGGGCAAACTACCTGCCCTCCAGGACACTTACAGCACCCGATGTCACAGGAAGACCAAAAATATTATCAAAGACAACAACCGCCCGAGCCACTGTCTGTTCACCCCGTTATCATCCAGAAGGCGTGGTCAGTACAGGTGCATCAAAACTGGGACCGATAGACTGAAAAACAGCTTCTATCTCAAGGCCATCAGACTGTGAAATAGCCATCACTAGCACATTAGAGGCTGCTGCCCTATATACACTACCGTTCAAAAGTTTGGGGTCACTTAGAAATGTCCTTGTTTTTGAAAGAAAATAAAATTCTGTCCATTAAAATAACATCAAATTGATCAGAAATACAGTGTAGACATTGTTAATGTTGTAAATTACTATTGTTGCTGGAAACGGCTGTTTTTTAATGGAATATCTACATAGGCATACAGAGGCCCATTATCAGCAACCATCGCCTGTGTTCCAATGGCACGTTGTGTTAGCTAATCCAAGTTTATAATTTTGAAAGGCAAATTGATCATTAGAAAACCCTTTTGCAATTATGTTAGCACAGATGAAAAGTGTTTTGCTGATTCAAGAAGCAATAAAACTGGCCTTCTTTAGACTAGTTGAGTATCAGCATTTGTGGGTTCGACTACAGGCTCAAAATGGCCAGAAACAAAGAACTTTCTTCTGAAACTTGTCAATCTATTTTTGTTCTGAGAAATGAAGGCTAATCTATGCGAGAAATTGCCAAGAAACTGAAGATCTCGTACAACAGTGTGTACTACTCCCTTCACAGAACAGCGCAAACTGGCTCTAACCAGCGCAAAAAAATGTAGCAGAGCTCATGCCTTTCAAGAAACTTTTTTCAAATCTTCCTCTTAACGCACGCCAAGGATAGGGGGCGCTACAGCAAATTTTGAAAAAAATACGTGCCCATTTTAAACGGCCTCCTACTCAAACTCAGAAGCTAGGATATGCATATAATTAGTAGATGTGGATAGAAAACACCCTAAAGTTTCTAAAACTGTTTGAATGGTGTCTGTGAGTATAACAGAACTCATAGGGCAGTCAAAACCCCGAGACAGATCCTAACAGGGAGTGGAAATCTGATTTGCGGACTCACCTTCAGCACTTTGCCTATAAAACAAACCGTGAGTTAGGATTCATTGAGCACTTCCTAAGGCTTCCACTGGATGTCCCCAGTCTTTACAAAGTGGTTTGAGTCTTCTACAGTACAAACTGACCGAAAGAGAGGCTGTTGATCTTGGTCACAGGGGGAGAGCCATTACCATTATGACGCGGGTGCTCCTGGCTACCCTCCCCTTTCGAAACGTTTAGAAAGACAATGCAACCGTCCCCCTTGAATATTATTGAAGCTCTGGTTGAAAAAGGCCCTAAAGATTTATGTTATACAACGTTTGACATGTTTGAACAAACTTAAATATATTTTTTTCTGCACATTCGTGACGACAAGTCCAGCGCGCTTCGTACATTATGAGTAGCCTTCGGAACGCGCTAACAAGAAGAAGCTATTGGGACATAAATTATTAACTTTTTCGAACAAAACTACATTTGTTGTGGACCTGGGATACCTGGAAGTGCCTTCTGATGAAGATAATCAAAGGTAAGGGAATATTTACAATAGTATACAAGAGTAGATTTGATATTAGATTGTTCCAAGATGGCGCCAACCTGTCGCCTAGCCTATTTTTCTGAGCATTAGCATCCCCTTTTATTGCAAAGTGTGATTACCCAGTAAAGTTATTTTTAATGCGGGTGCATTCACGAGATGCTAATCTATAATTCTTTGAATGACAATATTACATTTAAAAAATGTTTTCGAATAGTAATTTAGTAAATTGTAGCGCTGATTCACCGGATGCATTTGAGGGAAAATAGTTTCTCAACGTCACACGCCGATGTAAAATGCTGTTTTTATATATAAATATTAACTTTATCGAACAAAAGAATGCATGTATTGTGTAACATGATGTCCTAGGAGTGTCATCTGATGAAGATTGTCAAAGGTTAGTGCTGCATTTAGCTGTGTTTTGGTTATTTGTGACGCATGTGGTTGGTCGGAAAATGGCTATGTGGCTACTTTGACAATACACTCCTCTAACATAATCTAATGTTTTGCTTTTGCTGTAAAGCCTTTTTGAAATCGGACAATGTGGTTCGATTCTGGAGAGGTGTATCTATAAAACGGTATAAAATAGTCCTATGTTTGAAAAATAAAACAAATAAAAATTGTTATGGTTCGGTTATGAATATGGCGATATGATTTTTCGCTGGATGTTGATCCCGCCTGCGGGAGGAACGCTTCAAGAGTTAATAACTCTAAATTAAGCATATAGGAATACCTATTTCTTTGTTAACCGCTTAACACAGAATAGCCGCATGTGCGCACTGCCTCAAATCATTTGGAGAAAATATTTATATTTTATTCAGCTTTGTTCAATTGTATTCTTCATACAATAAAATAATGGCATGGAATTATAAGCAAATCTTGTCTGCTAAATTAACTAGTGTAGCCCACAGCCATTTGGCATAGCCACATCAGGGCCTAACATAAGGACAACTCAGAGTATGCATTTTCTTCATATCATGCTTCTTTAGACCTGTCTAAAATAAATTATGGATTTATTGGGAAGGTGTAGGCTATATTACATGGATTTATTAGACTTAGGCTATGTGTGGACGCCAGGAGATGCAAAATGTGTTTATGTTAATTAGCGGTCAATTACTGTGAGACCGACAGTTATTTGCTTGACAATCACCGGCTGTGACTTCCTGGTTGTTTCTGAGCAGTCGGTTGTCTATTTTTGATGTGTTATTTTAGAAGCCACGTTCAAGTTTGTAGTTCGTAGAAGCGGAAGTTTGCCTAAAGTTTGGTCAAACAAAGGGAGGTTGGTGAACAGAACTCTGTTGCCATCTTACTCATGCCACAATTTGTTTCTTGCCACATAAGTCCATTTTCCATGCATTCTGAGGAATGAAATGATTGAACTTTGATTTTGGGGAAACTCAAACGATCCCTTTAATGGGAATGTGTGTTTGTTATATAACTGTTATATAACTTTATGTGTCTCCTCTTTCTCCTCTGGTGTATCAGACTGGACCACACCAAGGCGGCAGTGCTGCCTGAGCTCGTAGAGTTGGCTCGGGACGAGGGGAGCACGGTGCGCCTGGCCGCCTTCGACACCATCATTAACCTGCTGGAGATGTTCGACAGTGGTGAGAAACCTCGTACAATGACACCACATCACCTATGTCATGCACCTTCATCACCTCATATAAAACTCATACAACCTTATCACTTCAAACAGTCTCACCTCTCACACAAAAAACCTTCTACAATCTCACCACCTCATACAAACGTCATACAAACTTTATGTGATTACCCTACACCCTCACACAGCCGGCCCACATGGCTTTTCCACTGCTGGCACGGTAACGTCATTCAGCCCACATACTTCTGTCTGCGTGGCAGTCCATGCTACACCCTCGTACAGCCTACATAGCCGTCTCTGTGGCCATGTTGCTCTCACATTCAACTTGCACTTCTGTCTTCTTACTACAGCGTGCCTCGCAAGCAGCCCACACTACTCCCGATCTGGCGGCTCTTGTTCGCTGGCAATTTTCTACTCATTGATGTTCCAAGAGAGGACAGACGCCCACACGTTCATATTGTTCCGGAAAAGTCTTTAAGCCAAAGCAGTATTTTGACTGGAAAAGCTTTATAAAAGCACTTACAGAAAATACGGTTATAATGTTCCTATTCAATGGTTTTGATGTTCCTATTGATCCGTTTTTTTTTTACTTAACGTATATCTTAGGGTTGCATATTTTTTGTTCTAGCTCTGCAGAAGCACAACTGATTTCACTACTCAACTAATACTCAAACCCTTGATTAGCTGTATATGGTGTGATTGTGCTCTGCAAAAAAATAGGCAACCCTTGGGATTCCCAAGAACCAGAGTCTACTACAGACATAAACCTGGCTCATTAAAACCAATGCACTTCACAACCTTGTCTCTACATTGTCTGTGCGAAACACTTACTTGTCTGGCTTAGTGACACTCTTCCAAGACACCCCTGCACCCGCAGAGTTTCTTTGATATGCAAATACTATACTCGTTACAGTAGTTGGCAAACTGGCTCCAACTAGGCTGTCAGTCTTCTATCTCTTCACAAGGCTTTTGCATGTGTGTCGGGCCACCAAGGACATGGGCCGTATTCCATTCTGAAAACTGGCTACCTTCCACTTTATACTAGACGACTCACCATTGCAGATCCAAAATGGAGTGATTAGTGTATAATCAATCAGATTCAGTTCCACCTAACCATTCAATTCGCTACGTGGTGTCCCGGACCTATTGTGTTCATCTTTCAGATGTCCTTTCAGATCTGTCCAGGCAAGTTGACAGGGCAGAGAAAAGGTACCAAGATAGCTCTTATACACTCCATGGCCGCATGATGAGTGATAACGTCATATTGAGTTGAAAATAATTGCTTTGTTTTGGAATGGAATGCGGCCACTGTGTGTATGAGGGCTGACAATTCCGATTGTCCTCTCTCTGCCAGATGCCCGTTGCATTGGGAGGCAGCCCCGTCATGTCAAACTGTCTTTCTCTCTTCTCTCCCCCTCACTTTTTAGACGACAGGACGCGTGTTATCTTTCCGCTGGTGAAGACGTTCTGTGAAAAGTGCTTTAAAGCTGACGAGGCGGTGCTGGCTTCGCTGTCATTTCAGTATGGCAAGCTCTGTCACGGACTCTCAGGTGGGTTTCAGACCTCTTAAACTGGCTGCTCTGTCACGGACTCTCAGGTGGGTTTCAGACCTCTTAAGGCCAGGCACCACACCCTAATAGGGTATTTTTTCCCCTTATTCATATCACAATTAACTTTTACCACTTGAATGGGTCAATGTCCTCATTGTGGTTTTACAGACGGGCTCATTACGTTTATGTACAGTGGGGGAAAAAAGTATTTGATCCCCTGCTGATTTTGTACGTTTGCCCACTTACAAAGAAATGATCAGTCTATAATTTTAATAGTAGGTTTATTTGAACAGTGAGAGACAGAATAACAACAAAAAAATCCAGAAAAACGCATGTCAAAAATGTTATAAAATGATTTGCATTTTAATGAGGGAAATAAGTATTTGACCCCTCTGCAAAACATGACTTAGTACTTGGTGGCAAAACCCTTGTTGGCAATCACAGAGGTCAGATGTTTCTTGTAGTTGGCCACCAGGTTTACACACATCTCAGGAGGGATTTTGTCCCACTCCTCTTTGCAGATCTTCTCCAAGTCATTAAGGTTTCGAGGCTGACGTTTGGCAACTCGAACCTTCAGCTCCCTCCACAGATTTTCTATGGGATTAAGGTCTGGAGACTGGCTAGGCCACTCCAGGACCTTAATGTGCTTCTTCTTGAGCCACTCCTTTGTTGCTTTGGCCGTGTGTTTTGGGTCATTGTCATGCTGAAATACCCATCCACGACCCATTTTCAATGCCCTGGCTGAGGGAAGGAGGTTTTCACCCAAGATTTGACGGTACATGGCCCCGTCCATCGTCCCTTTGATGCAGTGAAGTTGTCCTGTCCCCTTAGCAGAAAAACACCCCCAAAGCATAATGTTTCCACCTCCATGTTTGACAGTGGGGATGGTGTTCTTGGGGTCATAGGCAGCATTCCTCCTTTTCCATACACGGCGAGTTGAGTTGATGTCAAAGAGCTCCATTTTGGTCTCATCTGACCACAACACTTTCACCAGTTGTCCTCTGAGTCATTCAGATGTTCATTGGCAAACTTCAGACGGGCCTGTATATGTATTCTTGAGCAGGGGGACCTTGCAGGCGCTGCAGAATTTCAGTCCTTCACGGCGTAGTGTGTTACCAATTGTTTTCTTGGTGACTATGGTCCCAGCTGCCTTAAGATCATTGACAAGATCCTCCCGTGTAGTTCTGGGCTGATTCCTCACCATTCTCATGATCATTGCAACTCCACGAGGTGAGATCTTGCATGGAGCCCCAGGCCGAGGGATATTGACAGTTCTTTTGTGTTTCTTCCATTTGCGAATAATCACACCAAATGTTGTCACCTTCTCACCAAGCTGCTTGGCGATGGTCTTGTAGCCCATTCGAGCCTTGTGTAGGTCTACAATATTGTCCCTGACATCCTTGGAGAGCTCTTTGGTCTTGGCCATGGTGGAGAGTTTGGAATCTGATTGATTGATTGCTTCTGTGGACAGGTGTCTTTTTTACAGGTAACAAGTTGCGGTTAGGAGCACTCCCTTTAAGAGTGTGCTCCTAATCTCAGCTCGTTACCTGTATAAAAGACACCTGGGAGCCAGAAATCTTTCTGATTGAGTGGGGGTCAAATACTTATTTCTCTCATTAAAATGCAAATCAATTTATAACATTTTGACATGCGTTTTTCTGGATTTTTTTGTTGTTATTCTGTCTCTCACTGTTCAAATAAACCTACCATTAAAATTATAGACTGATCATTTCTTTGTTCGTTGGTCAAACGTACAAAATCAGCAGGGGATCAAATACTTTTTTCCCCCACTGTACACACTTTATTAGAATATTTATGAAATGCACATTGTTATATTTGGTAACACTTTTCTTTTCCCTCAACTCCAACCCCATTCGATTCATGGACACTACGTATGATGGCACCGACAGAGATGGTCGCCTCGCTTCGCGTTCTTAGGAAACTATGCAGTATTTCGTTTTTTATGTATTGTTTCTTACATTGTTACCCCAGGAAATCTTAAGTCTTATTACATACAGCCGGGAAGAACTATTGGATATAAGAGCAATGTCAACTCACCAACATTACGACCAGGAATATGACTTTCCCAAAGCGGATCCTCTGTTTGAACCACCACCCAGGACAATGGATCGGATCCCAGTAGGCGACCCAAAACAACGGCGCGGCAGACGGAGCGGTCTTCTGGTCAGGCTCCGTAGGCAGGCACATCGCTCACCGCTCCCGAGTATACTACTCACCAATGTCCTGTCTCTTGACAACAAGGTAGACGAAATTCGAGCAAAGGTTGCCTTCCAGAGAGACATCAGAGATTGTAACATTCTCTGTTTCACGGAAACATGACTCACTCGGGGTATGTTATCAGAGTCGGTATAGCCACCCGGTTTCTTCATGCATCGCGCCAACAGAAACAAACATCTCTCTGGTAAGAAGAAGGGCAGGGGTGTATGCCTTATGATTAACGAGTCGTGGTTGTGATCATAACAACATACAGAAACTCAAGTCCTTTTGTTCACCTGAACTAGAATTCCTTACAATCAAATGCCAACCGCATTATCTACCAAGAGAATTCTCTTCGATTATAATCACAGCCGTGTATATCCCCCCCACCCCCCCCCCCCCCACCCCACCCAAGCAGACACCTCGACGGCCCTGAAAGAACTTCATTGGACTCTATGTAAACATAAAACCATATATCCTGAGTCTGCATGTATTGTAGCTGGGGATTTTAACAAAGCTAATCTGAAAACAAGGCTCCCTAAATTTTATCAGCATATCAAATGCGCGACCCGGGCTGGCAGCATTCAGGATCATTGCTACTCTAACTTCCGCATGCATACAAAGCCCTCTCTCGCCCTCCTTTCAGCAAATCTGACCACGACTCCATTTTGTTGCTCCCAGCCTATAGACAGAAACTAAAACAGGAAACGCCCGTGCTCAGGTCTGTTCAACGCTGGTCCGACCAATCGGATTCCACGCTTCACAATCTTCGATCACGTGGACTGGGATATGTTCCGGATAGCCTCAGACAACAACATTGATGTATATGCTTATCCGCTGAGCGAGTTTATTAGCAAGTGCATCGGTGATGTTGTACCCACAGTGACTATTAAAACCTTCCTCAACCAGAAATCGTGGATTGATGGCAGCATTCGCGCAAAACTGAAAGCGCGAACCACTGCTTTTAATCATGGCAAGGTGACCGGAAACATGACCGAATACAAACAGTGTAGATATTCCCTCTGCAAGGCGATCAAATAAGCTAAGCGTCAGTATAGAGTCAAAGTAGAATCGCAATTCAACGGCTCAGACGTGAGATGTATGTGGCAGGGTCTACAGTCAATCACGGATTACAAAAAGAAAACCAGCCCCGTCGCGGACACTGACATCTTGCTCCAAGACAAATTAAACAACTTCTTTCATCGCTTTGAGGACAATACAGTGCCACTGACACGGCCCGCTAACAAAACCTGCAGTCTCTCCTTCACCGCGGCCAACGTGAGTAAAACATTTAAACATGTTAACCCTCGCAAGGCTGCCGGCCCAGACGGCATCCTTAGCCGCATCCTCAGAGCATGCGCAGACCAGCTGGCTGGTGTGTTTACGGACATATTCAATCAATCCCTATCCCAGTCTGCTGTTCCCACATGCTTCAAGAGAGCCACCATTGTCCCTGTTCCCAAGAAAGCTAAGGTAACTGAGCTAAACAACTATCGCCCCGTAGCACTCACTTCTGTCATCATGAAGTGCTTTGAGAGACTAGTCAAGGATCATATTATCTCCACCCTACCTGACACCCTATTTCTTACCGCCCCAATAGGTCCACAGACGACGCAATCGCAATCACACTACATTCTGCCCTAACCCATCTGGACAAGAGGAATACCTATGTAAGAATGCTGTTAATCGATTACAACTCAGCATTTAACACCATAGTACTCTCCAAACTCGTCATTAAGCTTGTGACCCTGGGTCTCGACCCCGCCCTGTGCAACTGGGTCCTGGACTTTCTGACGAGCCGCCCCCAGGTGGTGAGGGTAGGAAACAACATCTCCACCCTGCTGATCCTCAACACTGGGGCCCCACAAGGGTGCATTCTCAGCCCTCTCCTGTACTCCCTGTTCACCCTTGACTGCGTGGCCATGCACGCCTACAACTCAATCATCAAGTTTGCAGACGACACTACGGTGGTAGGCTTGATTACCAACAACGACGAGACGTCCTACAGAGAGGAGGTGAGGGCCCTTGGAGTGTGGTGTCAGGAAAATAACCTCACACTCAACTTCAACAAAACGAAGGAGATGATCGTGGACTTCAGGAAACAGCAGAGGGAGCACCCCCCCTATCCACATTGACGGGACAGTAGTGGAGAAGGTGGAAAGTTTTAAGTTCCTCGGCATACACATCACGGACAAACTGAAATGGTCCACACACACAAACAGCATGGTGAAGAAGGCGCAACAATCCCTCTTCAACCTCAGGAGGCTGAAGAAATTTGGCTTGTCACCGAAAACACTGACAATCTTTTACAGGTGCACAATCGAGAGCATCCTGTCAGACTGAATCACCGCCTGGTACGGCAACTGCTCCGCCCACAACCGTAAGTCTCTCCAAAGGGTAATGAGGTCAGCACAACGCATCACCGGGGGCAAACTACCTGCCTTCCAGGACACCTACACCACCCGATGTCACAGGAAGGCCAAAAAGATCATCAAGGACAACAACCAACCGAGCCACTGCCTGTTCACCCCGCTATCATCCAGATGGCGTGGTCAGTACAGGTGCATCAAAGCTGGGAACGAGAGACTGAAAAACAGCTTCTATCTCAAGGCCATCAGACTGTTAAACAGCCATCACCAACATTGAGTGGCTGCTGCCAACATACTGACTCAATCTCTAGCCACTTTAACAATTCAAAATTGGATTTAGCAAGTGTATCATTAGTCACTTTAAACAATGCCACTTAATGTTTACATACCCTACATTACTCATCTCATATGTACATTTGGAAGTCGGAAGTTTACATACATCTTAACCAAATACATTTAATCTCAGTTTTTCACAATTCCTGACATTTAATCCTAGTAAAAATTCCTTGTCTTAGGTCAGTTAGGATCACCACTTTATTTTAAGAATGCGAAATATCAGAATAATAGTAGAGAGAATGATTTATTTCAGCTTTAATTTTTTTCATCACATTCCCAGTGGGTCAGAAGTTTACATACACTCAATTAGTATTTGGTAGCATTGCTTTTAAATTGTTTAACTTGGGTCAAACGTTTGGGTAGACTTCCACAAGCTTTCCATAATAAGTTGGGTGAATTTTGGCCCATTCCTCCTGACAGAGCTGGTGTAACTGGGTCAGGTTTGTAGGCCTCCTTGCTCACACACGCCTTTTCAGTTCTGCCATCCAATTTTCTATGTTATTGAGGTCAGGGCTTTGTGATGGCCACTCCAATACCTTGACTTTGTTGCCCTTAAGCCATTTTGCCACAACTTTGGAAGTACGATTGGGGTCATTGCCCATTTGGAAGACCCATTTGCGACCAAGCTTTAACTTCCTGACTGAAATCTTGAGATGTTGCTTCAATATATCCACATAATTTTCAATCTATTTTGTGAAGTGCACAAGTCCTTCCTGCAGCAAAAAGCACCCCCACAACATGATGGTGGATGGTGTTCTTCGGCTTGCAAGCATCCCCCTTTTTCCTTCAAACATAACGATGGTCATTAAGGCCAACAGTTCTATTTTTGTTTCATCAGATCAGAGGACATTTCTCCAAAAAGTACGGTCTTTGTCCCCATGTGCAGGTGCAAACCTTAGTCTGGCTTTTTTATGGCGGTTTTGGAGCAGTGGCTTCTTCCTTGCTGAGTGGCCTTTCAGGTCATGTCGATATAGGACTCGTTTTACTGTGGATATAGATACTTTTGTACCTGTTTCCTCCAGCATCTTCCCAAGGTCTTCCTTTGCTGTTATTCTGGGATTGATTTGCACTTTTCGCACCAAAGTACGTTCATCTCTAGGAGACAGAACGTGTGTCCTTCCTGAGCAGTATGACGGCTGCGTGGTCCCATGGTGTTTTTACTTGCGTGCTATTGTTCGTACAGATGAATGTGGTACCTTCAGACGTTTGGAAATTGCTCCCAAGGATGAACCAGACTTGTGGAGGTCTTGGCTGATTTCTTTAGATTTTCCCATGATGTCAAGCAAAGAGGCACTGAGTTTGAAGGTAGGCCTTGAAATACATCCGCAGGTACACCTCCAATTGACTGAAATTATGTCAATTAGCCTATCAGAAGCTTCTAAATCCATGACATCATTTTCTGGAATTTTCCAAGCTGTTTAAAGGCTCGGTCAACTTAGTGTATGTAAACTTCTGACCCATTGGAATTGTGATACAGTGATATAATAGATGAAATAATCTGTTTGTAAACAATTGTTGTGAAAATTACTTGTGTCATGCACAAAGCAGATGTCCTAACCGACCTGCCAAAACTATAGTTTGTTAACAAGAAATTTGTGGAGTGGTTGAAAAATGAGTTTTAATGACTCCAACCTAAGTGTATGTAAACTTCCGACATCTGTATATACTGTACTCTATACAATCTACTGCATCCTGCCTATGCCGCACGGCTATCGCTCATCCATATATGTATATGTACATATTCTTATTCATTCCTTTACACTTGTGTGTATAAGGTAGTGGTTGTGAAATTGTTAGATTACTTGTTAGATATTACTGCAAGCTAGAAGCACAAGAATTTCGCTACACTCACATTAACATCTGCTAACCATGTGTATGTGACCAATACATTTTGATTTGTTATGGAACGGATGTGGGTTGAGCTATGTCTAAATAAGGATGCAATTTCTTCTTTTTTTTATCACAAAGCTCTGACCAAGGCCTTGAGGCCGATACGTAAAGCTTTTTAAAAAGAGCAGTGATACTATCAAGAGCAATGTGCGGGCTTCTTCTTTTTTCTCATGTTATTCAACTGTTACCATGCACCTGCAAAAAAGATAGCTCAGATGTGCGAGTGCCTTTTGAATTTTGAACCACTTGAATGTAGACATAAATACAATACTTTTTTTTATTAAATACAGTCCTTTTTGTATTAAAATTCGCAAATGAGGTAATACACATGGCCAAACGTATGTGGACACCCCTTCAAATTAGTGGATTCGGCTATTTCAGCCACACCCGTTGCTGACAGGTGTATAAAATCGAGCACACAGCCATGCAATCTCTATAGACAAACATTGGCAGTAGAATGGCTTTACTGAAGAGCTCAGTGACTTTCAACCTGGCACCGTCATAGGACGCCACCTTTCCATCTAGTCAGTTTTACTTGAGTTAAAGTAAAGATACCTTAATAGAAAATTACTCAAGTAAAAGTGAAAGTCACCCAGTAAAATACTACTTGAGTAAAAGTATAAAGTATTTGGTTTTAAACATTAAGTATTAAAAGTCAAAGTACAAGTATAAATAATTTCAAATTCCTTATATTAATCAAACCAGACAGCACAATTGTCTTTTTCTTTTTTTGTTTATGGATAGCTCGGGACACAGTCCAACACTCAGACATCATTTACAAATGAAGAATTTGTGTTTAGTGAGTCCGTCAGATAAGAGGCAGTAGGAATGACCAGGAATGTTCTCTTAAGTGCGTGAATTGAATCATTTTCCTGTCTTGCTAAACATTCAAAATGTAACAAGTACTGTTGGGTGTCATGGAAAATGTATGGAGTAAAAAGTATATCATTTTCTTTCAGAATGTAGTGAAGTAAAAGTTGTCAAAAATAGAAATAGTAGTGACGTAGCGGTCTAAGGCACTTCATCGCAGTGCTAGAGGCGTCACTACAGACCCGGGTTCGATCCCAGGCTGTGTTGCAGCCGACCGTGACCGGGAGACCCATGACCGGGAGGTGACCGGGAGGCCAGGCTACATAAACACACACAGGTCCCTTTGTGTGATTCTGATTCCTGTCTGCTAGATTTGGTCCTATCTGGTTCTAATTCTTCTCTCCTGCAGCGTCTTTCACGGAGGAGCAGCACCTGTGGTTCCTGGAGTTCTATAAGAAGCTGTGTGTACTGGGCCTGCAGCATGAAAACGGCCACTCGGACAACCAGGTCTACCCGCTGGAGCTGGAGAGCAAGTATGCCCTGGTGCGACGCAATTGCGCCTACAACTTCCCTGTGAGTGACTGCTGACCAACACACGCACACATATACGCATGCAAACACACACACAAGTTTCCTACCAACCCTCCCTCTCACTCTTGAACAGTCTCTGAAGTCTAGCAGCGTGTTTGAAGGAATCAAGTCTGTAACTGTACCATCTGTCTTTCTGCCTCTGTTTGAAAATGCTCCTGGTCAACTCTTGGTGATTGTTGCCATATGGGTGGCTTAGTTTTTTATAAAAATGTCTTACGTTTTGCGGCTACATGTTGCAAACACCTTACAAGTTTGAAAAGCTTTATAAAGCTTGCACTTTTTGAGTCTATAGAGGGGAATAGTGTGCCTTATAGTCAGTTATTTAAATCACCTACAATAGTGTATGAACTGAAATAGTCTTGCCAATAGTGGCGTGCATGTGTTGTGGACGTTGTTATAGTAGGGTCGGAACGAAACCAGTATCGCAATACTCGTTTGTATCGTGTGGCAAGGAAACAAAACATGAAGCAGAGTTAACTTCTTTAGGAAAACAGCCCTAATGTTGGAAACAAACATCATTATGTTGTCATCCAGAGTCACATGTATTTATTTATAGCACACAAGTTATAGCACACAACCTTTTACAAACAGCAGGTTTTTAAAGGACAATAGAGTTTGGTCTGCTTCGTGTTTTCATTTTTGCCATGAAAAAAATATAGCGAAACTGGAATCGTCTCAGCCATAGTGTACAGTAATGTTTACAGTGCATTCGGAAAGTATTCAGAACCCTCAACCTTTTCCACTTTGTTACGTTACAGCCTTATTCTAAAATGGATGAAATATTTTTCCCCCATCAATCTACACACAATACCCCATAATGACGAAACAAAAACAGGTTAACATTTTTGCAAATGTATGAAAAAAAATAAAAAATGAAATATCACATTTACATAAGTATTCAGACCTTTTACTCAGTACTTTGTTGAAGCACCTTTGGCAGCGGTTACAGCCTTGAGTCTTCTTGGGTATGATGCTACAAGCTTGGTACACCTGTATTTGGAGAGTTTCTCCCATTCTTCTCTGCATATTCTCTCAAGCTCTGTCAGGTTGGATGGGGAGGGTCGCTGCGGAGCTTTTTTCAGGTCTCTACAGAGATGTTCAATCATGTTCAAGTACAGGCTTTGGATGGGCCACTGAAGGACATTCAGAAACTTGTCCCAAAGCCACTCCTGCATTGTCTTGGCTGTGTGCTTAGGATCGTTGGCCTGTTGGAAGGTGAACCTTCACCCCAGTCTGAGGTGCTGAGCACTCTGGAGCAGGTTTTCATCAAGGATCTCTCTGTACTTTGCTCCGGTCATCTTTCCCTTGATCCTGACTAGTCTCCCAGTCCCTGCCTCTGAAAAACATCCCCACAGCATGATGCTGCCACCACCATGCTTCACTGTAGGGATGGTGCCAGGTTTCCTCCAGACGTGATGCTTGGCAATCTTGTTTGTCATGGTCTGAGAGTCTTTAGGTGCCTTTTGGAAAACTACAAGCTGCAGGGACTGGGAGACATTTGCCTTTTACTAAGGAGAGGCTTCCGTTTGGCTACTCTACCATAAAGGCCTGATTGGTGGAGTGCTGCAGAGATTGTTGTCTTTCTGGAAGTTTCTCCCACCTTCACAGGGGAACTCTGTAGCTCTGTCAGAGTGACCATCGGGTTCTTGGTCACCTCCCTGACCAAGGCCCTTCTCCCGATTGCTCAGTTTGGCTGGGCGGGCAGCTCTAGGAAGAGTCTTGGTGGTTCCAAACTTCTTCCATTGTAAGAATGATGGAGGCCACTTTGTTCTTGGGGACCTTCAATGGTGCAGAAATGTTTTGGTACCCTTCCCCAGAGCTGTGTCTCAACACAATCCTGTCTCGGAGCTCTACAGTCCATTCCTTCGACCTAATGGTTTGGTTTTTGCTCTGACATGCACTGCCAACTATGTGACCTTATAAAGAAAAAGTGTAAGCCTTTCCAAATCATGTCCAATCAATTGAATTTACCACAGGTGGACTCCAATCAAGTTGTAGAAACATCTGAAAGATGTTCAATGGAAACAGGATGCAGCTGAGCTCAATTGAGTCTCATAGCAAACATTTCTAAAAACCTGTTTTCGCTTTGTCATTATGAGGTGTGTAGATCAATGAGGATTTACATTTTTATTTAACCCATTTTAGAATAAGGCTGCAACGTAACAAAATGTGGAAAAAGTCAAGGGGTCTGAATACTTTCCGAATGCACTATACCTGCACGTGTTTTCATGAGTCAGGCACGTGTGTATTTTTAGCACATGGATCCACCCCCTGACCTGCTGAATGATAGTGTCTCTGCCATACTCTGTCAGCACGAAGTTAAAATTGTTGTCCCATGGTCATGGGGCTTTAGAGAGTTACACACACACACGCATATCATCTCACACACACACACACACACACACACACACACACACACACACACACACACACACCATGTAATGGGGTCAGGAGGGTAGAGGAGCCGCCTGTAACAATAGGCCTGATGAGAGGCCTTGTCCACAGCTCTTTTGTTCCCACAGGCAGGGAGGTTCTCCTCCCCAGGTCCAGCTAGGTGTCTCTGCTTCACAAATAGCACCCTATTCCCTACATAGTGCACTACTTTTGACCAGGGCCTATAGCTCTGGTCAAAAGTAGTGCACTACGTTGGGAATAGGGTGCCAATTGGTATGTAGCCTAGGTGTGCCCGCTTCGCTCAAGCCCTCATTAATGTATCATTTGGGACTAACTGTGGTGGCAGTTCAAGGTCGTGGTTATTCGGGCACACCGTAGCAAAACGTTTTGCAACAGAATATGAAAACGAAGGCCTCCCAGGCTGTGTCATTACTGGTCGTGACCAGGAAGGGGGGGGGTCTTTACTTGGCTCACCGCGCTCAAGCGACTCATTGTGGTGGGCCGGGCGCTTGCAGGCTGAGTTCGGTCGTCAGTGGAACGGTGTTTCATCCGACACATTAGTGCAGCTTGCTTCCAGGTTAAGTGAGCAGATGTCAAGAAGCGCGGTTTGGTGGGTCATGTTTTGGAGGACGCATGACTCGACCTTCGCCTCTCCCGAGTAATGAAACTGGGGAGAAAAAGGGGGTAAAAATTTGTAAGTACCTTCCTGTTTCCTTCCGTTTGGTGGCCGATGAACTCGACCCAGCTGTCTGCAGAGATAAACCTCGTCAACTGTCTCAAGAGAAGGCAAGCATCAGGGAAACTGTCAAAGTTAATTGCATTTTAGTGTCTGGTCACCATTTTAGTATGGAATTGTTTTAATTCAAAAGAGTGTTGTTCACACACTATACAAGACTTACTGCTCCTAGTACTTGTAGATAAGAACTTTTTATTCAAAATAGAAACTCCAGCACAATGGCATTATTGTGTATGTTCTACAAAGTTTCTGAATCTTAGTAAATAAAAGGATGCTTGCATTATGTGGTTATACTAGCCTTGCGGGGTAGAAGATTCCATTTTGATTATGGCAAAAAATATGTATCTCAGGTTTCCACAAGTGCATAGGGATTAATTTTGAACAAGTTATCACTCCCTGTGATATCACTTTTTCTTCAGGCCATGGTGTTATTCGCTGACCCTAACCACTTCCTGACGGAGCTTTACCCCACCTTCTCCAGTCTGTGTCATGACCCCGAGATCACGGTGCGACGCACAATGGCCGAGGGCTTCCACGAGGTAAGGTGGCTGCTGTTTGGACACTGGCTTATTCTGTTCTGTCCAAAAAAATACATAAAGGATGTCCATAACTCTGATTGGCAGTCTGTGATTTGTGTCATTACTTACTTTTGTCAAAAAAATTAAGTGACAGGGTTGACTCTTAAATCAGCCATAACTCCCCTTGTGACAGGGGGAATGGAAGTGTGTTGTGTGCAACAGAGAGGGGCTATTGAATGTACAGTGGGTATCATATGTACCCCCCCCCCCCCCCTTGGATTTTTTCAGAATTTGTTGCGTTAAAGTGGGATTGAAATAGATTTGTGATTTTTTTTTGTCATTGATTTACACAAAATACTTCATAATGTCAAAGTAAAATACAATAATCTAATTAATAACTATTTAATAACTAAAATATATATATGTCACTTAAGTATCCAACCTTTTTCTTTAGGCTTAACAAATCACAGTAAGTTACATGGACTCACACTTTGTGAAATAATAGGAATTTACATTTTTGAATGACTAACCTTTCCTCTGTCCCCCTATAGTTACATCAGTAAGGTCCCTCAGTCAAGTATTGAATTTGAAGCACCGTTTCAACTACAAAGACCAGGTAGCTTATCGAAACCCTAATTAAAGGCAGTGATTAGTAGATGGGTAACAATAATGAATCAGACATTGAATATCTCTTTAAGCATGGTTAAGTTAATACACAAAGATACAGTTGACCTTCTGAGCTGCAGGACAGGAAGGAAACTGCTCAGGGTCCCACGGTTGACAGTGCATGTCAGAGCAAAAACCAAGCCATGAGGTCGAAGGAATTGTCCGTTGAGCTCCAAGACAGGATTGTGTCGAGGCACAGAACTGGGGGAGGGTACCAAAAAATGTCTGCACCAATGAAGGTCCAAGAAAACAGCTGGCCGCCCGGCCAAACTGAGCAATTGTGGGGAGAAGGGCCTTGGTCAGGGAAGTGACCAAGAACCCGACAGAGCTCTAGAGCTCTTCTGTGGAGATGAGAGAACCTTCAAGAAAGACAACCATCTCCGGATCACTCCACCAATCTGGCTACTCTACGGCCACACCTCAGTAAAAGGCAAATGACAGCACACTTGGAGTTTGCCAAAAGGCACCTAAAGGACTCAGACCTGAAGAAACAATATTCTCTGGTCTGATGAAACCCAGATTGAACACTTTGACTGGATGCCAAGCGTCACATCTGGAGGAAACCTGGCACTATCTCTATGGTGAAGCAGTGGTGGAAGCATCATGGGGGCAGGGTAGCCTAGTGGTTAGAGCGTTGGACTAGTAACCAAAAAGGTTGCAAGTTCAAATCCCCGAGCTGACAAGGTACAAATCTGTCGTTCTGCCCCTGAACAGGCAGTTAGCCTAGGAACAGTGGGTTGTCATTGAAGATAAGAATTTGTTCTTAACTGACTTGCCTAGTTAAATAAAGGTAAAATAAATGCTGTGGGAATGTTTTTTAGAGGCAGAGACTGGGAGACTAGTCAGGATCAAGGGAAAGATGAACGGATCAAAGTACAGAGAGAGCCTTGATGAAAACATGCTCCAGAGTGCTCAGGACCTCAGACTGTGACGAAGGTTCCCCTTTCCAACAGGACAACGACCCTAAGCACACAGCCAAGACAAGCAGGAGTGGCTTCGGGACAGGTTTCTGAATGTCCTTGAGTGGCCCAGCCAGAGCCCGGACTTGAGCCCGATCAAACATCTCTGAAGAGACCTGAAAATAGCTTTGAAGTGACGCTCCCATCCAACTTGACAGAGCTTGAGAGTATCTGCAGAGAAGAATGGGAGACACTCCTAATACAGGTGTACCAAGCTTGTAGCGTTATACCCAAGAAGAATCACGGCTGTAATCGCAACAAATTACTGAGTAAAGGGTCTGAATACTTAGGTAAATGTAGTATTTCAGTTTAATAATTTTTTTTGCTTTTCATTATTGGGTATTGCGTAGATTTAAATCAATTTCAGAAATAAGGCTGTAATGTAACAAAATGTGTAAAATCTCAATGGTCTGAATACTTTCCCCGAATACACCTAAATAGGAATTACCTAAATGACAGTGAAAAGAATACAAATATACGGGATAAAATATTCCAAAACATGCAACGAAGCACTATACTGCAGAAAGAAACACAGCACTGCTCAGACCCAGATGCAGACACAGGAGGCGAATAGTACGAGTCTCACAATTTATTTCAGTAAAACGGGCAGGCAATCGGAAGTTAAGGCAGGCAAAGAGTCATAATCAGAGTCAGGCAGGTATAGGACGGCAGGCAGGGTCAGGACAGGCAGAAAGGCCAGAACCGGGAAGACTAGAAAAAGCTAAATCTAGAGCACAGGAAACACGGGAGCACACTGGTAGGACTTGACGGGACAAGACAAACTGGCAACAGACAAACAGGAGACAAAGGGCTGTGAGACAGGGGTTTAATTCTAGATACATGGAAAGTGGGATGTATACGGAGGGTGCGGGGCAACAGAATGCGAACAGTAGAGGGGCTAAGGACCTTAGAGATTGGGAAAGGGCCGATAGAATGGGGGGGAAGTTTGTGGGACTACACCCGGAGGGGCAGATCCCGAGTGGAAAGCCATACCTTCTGCCCAAGACCGTAGCGGGGAGCAGGGTCTGGTGGCGGTCCGCCTGTCATCGATACCTGGAGGTGGTCTTGAGAAGGGTGGCCTGGGCTCTCTTTCAGGTACGGTGACAGCAACGGACGAACATCTAGGCAGAAGGTATGCTGACCTCTTCCTCCGGGACAACCAGGAGCTGATATCCCTGGGAACACTCTAAAGGTGAGAGACCAGTAGCAGAACAGGAAAGGGTGTTGCGGGCATATTCCATCTACATAAGTTGCTGGCACCAATGGTGGGATTGGTGGAGATGAGGCAACGAAGAGTCATCTTCAGGTCCTGATTGGCTCGCTCTGACAACGTTTTTGGTGGCCCACCATGGTTCCTGACGTCTCCACGTTCATTACTGCCTGCACTGTGTGTGCGCAGAACAAGACTCCGCAGCAAGCTCCGGCTGGCCTCCAACCACTCCCTGTTCCTCACAGGAACCTGGTCCCATATATCCTTGGACTTCGTCACGGGTCTCCCTCCATCAGAGGGCAACACCACCATCCTTACGGTGGTGGATAGGTTTTCCAAATCCGCCAATTTTATCCCCCTTCCTAAGTTGCCCTCAGCTAAGGAGACGGTCCAGCTCATGGTGCAGCACGTCTTCCGGATCCATTGACTTCCGATCGTCATGGTTTCCGATCGCTGTCCTCAGTTCTCATCCCGGTTCTGGAAGGCGTTATGCATCCTCATTGGGTCATCGGCCAGCCTGTCCTCTGGTTTTCATCCCCAGTCTAACGGCCAGTTCGTATTATCACAGCTCAGGCTAAGACCCAGATGCAGACAATGGAGGCGGATAGTACGAGTCTCTGAGTGTATTTCAGTACAAGGGGCAGGCAATCGGTAGGTCAAGACAGGTAAAGAGTCGTTATCCAAATCAGAGTCAGGCAGGTCCAGGAAGGCAGGCAGGATCAGGACAGGCAGAAAGGTCAGAACTGGGAAGACTAGAAAAAGCAAAAACTAGAGCACAGGAAACACGGTACCACGCTGGTAGGACTGGCAACAAAACGAACTGGCAACAGACAAGCAGAAAAGGCAGGTATAAATACACATGAGGTAATGGGAGACACCTGGTGGGGGTTGGAGACAATCACAAGACAGGTGAAACAGATCAGGGTGTGACAACATCAAAGCAATACACATTTTGGCCTGAAGTTAAAGCCTTACAGTACCAGTCAAAAGTTTGGACACACCTACTCATTCCAGGGTTTTTCTTTATTTTTACTATTTTCTACATTGTAGAATAATAGTGAAGACATCAAAACTATGACATAACGCATATGGAATCATGTAGTAACCAAAAAAGTGTTAAACAAATCAAAATACATTTTATATGTAATATTCTTCTTCCACCCTTTCCCTTGATGACAGCTTTGCGTACTCTTGGCATTCTCTCAACCAGCTTCATCAGGTAATCACCTGGAAGGCATTTCAATTAACAGGTGTTCCTTGTTAAAAGTTTTCTACAATTTAGGTATGTCCAAACTTTTGACTGGTACTCTATGTTAGGGGCAAATCCAACATAACACATCACTGAGTTAACTGCCTCCTTATTCTCAAGCATGGTGGTGGCTGCATCATGGTATGGATATGCTTGACATTGGATAAAAAGAAACAGGCTGGAACTAAGCACAGGCAGGGTCAAAGACGAAAACCAGCTTCAGTCTGCTTTATACCAGACACTGTGAGAGGAATTCACCTTTCAGCTGGACAATAACCTACAAAACAAGGCCAAATCTACTCTGGAGTTGCTTACCAAGAAGACAGAGACAGAGTGGCTAAGTTACAGTTTTGACTTAAATCTGATTGAAAATCTATGCCATGACTTGAAAATTGCTGTCTATCGATGATCCCCAACAACCTGACAAAGCTTGAAGAATTCTGAAAAGACTAATAGGTAAATGTTGCACAATCCATGTGTGCAAAGCTCTTACCTAATAAGACTCACAGCTGTAATCGCTGCAAAAGGTGTTTCTAACATGTATTGACTCAGCGTGGTGAATACTTATCTAATCAAGGTACTGTATATCAGTGTTTTCTTTAATATTAGTCTGTAAAAAATATATATATTTTCTTCCACTTTGACATTACAAAATATTTTCTGTAGATTGCTGAATGCTTTTTTTTTTAATCAATTTTAATGCCACTTTGTAACACCATAAAATGTGAAAAAAATCCAAGGGGATGAATACTTATAATACCCACTGTAAGCTTAAAAAATAATCATAATTTGTTATCTACCTTATATATCTATGGGTAACAGGGTTGACGTGTTACGCTCAACATTCTCAGTTTTCCAACACAAAATACCTGAAAATGGCAAAAAGAGTAGGACCAGCTCACCTGCTTGTACACCATGATTTGACTATAAGATGGTCAATGCAGTGAAAATGTTTTTTAAAAGCCTTTGTGTCTTAGCCAATCCATGGCAAGGACAAAAAGACCCACCAATGCCTTGCGCCTGAACAAACATACGCAATTTGATAACATGTTTCTTGAGTTATATTAGCTACAAATGTTGTGTATGTCCCAGATCCTCATACAAAAGCAATTTCTGTGTGCTACATTTCAGAACAATTCAAAACGTGATAGATCACACTGACACAACCCGATGGAGTTTGACAGCCTGAATTCCAATTCGATGTAGTCTGAATCGATTAGTCTAATTCCCTGAAATAGAAATGGATTTGACCTCAAAATCTGGTTGTGTATGCCAACACATAACGTCACAATTTCTCTTCTCCCCCTCTTCTTCCCTATGATCGCTCAGATTGTCAAGCTGTTGGGCCCCAATGTCCACTTCATTCACAAGGAGCTGGTTGTGTTACTGCAGGACGACTCACTTGAGGTGAGACACGCAGAAGACTCACTTTGTTAAAAGTATGTTTGAAATATGTAGTAAACTAGAAAAGTGCTGACTAGCTTGTCTTAAAGTATTTATGGTTGTGAAATAAGTTATGGTATTGGTAGTGACTTCACTAGTAATGGTAGTGACTGGTTATAGTGGAAAAAGTAGGTACATGGACAGATTGATTGATAGAAGGATGGATAGGATAGCAAGAACATGTGAAATTTGATGTTGTGTCTAGATTGAACGGTTCAAGAGATACTGTTATTGTTGGTGAGTTATTATATGCTAATTTATGATCAAGTTACATAATTTACACTAGAGTGGTTTTTATATATATATATATATATATGCATTTTTTTTATTTGTTATTTTATTATTATTTTGTATAAAAAATGTTTACCCCTTTCTCTCCCCAATTTCGTGGTATCCAATTGGTAGTTTACAGTCTTGTCCCATTGCTGCAACTCCCGTACGGACTCAGGAGAGGCGAAGGTTGAGAGTCATGCGTCCCCCGAAACACAACCCAGCCAAGCCGCGCTGCTTCTTGACACAATGCTGCTTAACCCGGAAGTCATGTCGGAGGAAACACAGTACACCTGGCGACCGTGTCAGCGTGCATTGCGCCAGGCCCGCCACAGGAGTCGCTAGTGCGTGATGGAACAAGAACATCCCTGCTGGCCAAACCCTCATAACCCAGACGACGCTGGGCCAATTGTGTGCCGCCCCATAGGTCTCCCGGTCGTGGCCGGCTGCGACAGAGCCTGGACTCGAACCAGGATCTCTAGTGGCACAGCTAGCACTGCGATGCCGTGCCTTAGACCACTGCGCCGTACTGCACTAGCATCAAATAGTCCCCGCGATATGCAACTTTTCAGGGTCAGGAACAAATATACACAGGCAGTTAGGAAAGCAAAGGCTAGCTTTTTCAAACAGAAATTTGCATCCTGTAGCTCTAACTCCAAAACGTTTTGAGACACTGTAAAGTCCATGGAGAATAAGAGCACCTGCTCCCAGCTGCCCACTGCACTGAGGCTAGGAAACACTGTCACCACCGATAAATCCACGATAATCGAGAATTTCAATAAGCATTTATCTAAGGCTGGCCATGCTTTCCACCTGGCTACCCCAACCCCGGCCAACAGCTCTGCACCCCCAGCAGCAACTGGCCCAAGCCCTCCCACTTCTTTCTCCTTCACACAAATCCAGACAGCTGATGTTCTGATAGAGCTGCAAAATCTGAATCGCTACAAATCAGCTGGGCTAGATAATCTGGACCCTCTCTTCCTAAAATTATCCTCCGCCATTGTTGCAACCCCTATTACTAGTTTGTTCCATCTCTCTTTCGTATCGTTTGAGATTACTAAACATTGGAAAGCGGACGCGGTCATCCCCCTCTTCAAAGGGGGAGACACTCCAGACCCAAACTGTTACAGACCTATATCCATCCTGCCCTGCCTTTCTAAAGTCTTCGAAAGCCAAGTGAACAAACAGATCACTGACCATTTCGAATACCAATGTACCTTCTCGCTATGCAATCCGGTTTCCGAGCTGGTCACGGGTGCATCTCAGCCACGCTCAAGGTCCTAAACGATATCATAACCGCCATCGATAAAGACAGTACTGTGTAGCCGTCTTCATTGACCTGGCTTTCGACTCTGTCAATCATCGTATTCTTAACGGCAGACTCGGCAGACTCGACAGCCTTGGTTTCTCAAATGACTGCCTCGTCTGGTTCACTAACTACTTCTCAGATAGAGTTCAATGTGTCAAATCGGAGGGCCTGTTGTCCAGACTACTGGCATTCTCTATTGGGGTGCCACAGGGTTCAATTCTCGGGCCAAATCTTTTCTCTGAATATATCAATGATGTCGCTCTTGCTGCGGGTGATTCTTTGATCCACCTCTACGCAGACGACACCATTCTGTATACATCTGGCCCTTCTTTGGAAACTGTGTTAACAAACCTCCAAACGAGCTTCAATGCCATACAACACTCCTTCCGTGGCCTCCAACTGCTCTTAAATGCTAGTAAAACGAAATGCATGCTCTTCAACCGATCGCTGCCCGCACCCGCCCGCCCGACTAGCATCACTACTCTGGACGGTTCTGACTTAGAATATGTGGACAACTATAAATACCTAGGTGTCTGGCTAGACTGTAAACTCTCCTTCCAGACTCGCATTAAGCATCTCCAATCCAAAATTAAATCTAGAAATGGCTTCCTATTTCACAACAAAGCCTCCTTCACTCATGCTGCCAAACATACCCTGTAAAACTGACTATCCTACCGATCCTTGACTTCGGCGATGTCATTTACAAAATATCCTCCAACACTCTACTCAGCAAATTGGATGCAATCTATCACAGTACCATTCATTTTGTCACCAAAGCCCCATATACTACCCACCACTGCGACCTGTATGCTCTCTTTGGCTGGTCCTCGCTTCATATTCGTCGCCAAACCCACTGGCTCCAGGTCATCTATAAGTCTTTGCTAGGTAAAGCTCCAACTTATCTCAGCTCAATGGTCCCCATAGCAACACCCACCCATAGCACGCGCTCCAGCACGTATATTTTACTGGTCATCCCCAAAGCCAACACCTCCTTTGGCCGCCTTTCCTTCCAGTTCTCTGCTGCCAATGACTGGAACGAATTGCAAAAATCACTGAAGATGGAGACATATCTCCCCCACTAACTTTAAACATCAGCTGTCAGAGCAGCTTACCGATCGCTGCAGCTTTACACAGCCCATCTGTAAATAGCCCATCCAACCGTCTACCTACCTGATTCCATTTTTTTTTGATTTTCTGCTCTTTTGCACACCAGTATCTCTACTTGCACATCGTCTATCACTCCAGTGTTCATTTCTAAATTGTAATTACTTTGCCACTATGGCCTATTTATTGCTTACTTCATTTGCATACACTGTATACAGATTTTTCTATTGTGTTATACGTTTGTTTATCCCATGTGTAACTCTGTGTTGTTGTTTATGTGGCACTGCTTTTGCTTTATCTTGGCCAGGTCGCAGTTGTAAATGAGAACTTGTTCTCAACTGGCCTATCTGGTTAAATAAAGGTCAAATAAAAAATAAAAAAACTCTGGAGGCTACACTAGAGTGGATTTGAAGTTGGTTCCATGTTTGTAGCTCAAAGTGTCTAGAAACCCATTGAAAGTAATTGGAACCCAAGTTAATTTATCCAAATGTATGCAAACCTAAATATCACTTTAATTTAATAGTTATGAAACTTTAAAGTGTTTATATCATCCTGAAGTTAGTTTGGTGTTTCTATCTTAAATGGTTAGAAAGCAGTATTTTGAACATCTACCTCTCATGGTCGCCATTGACTCCGATGTTAATTATGCACATATAAAACCAATATCAAATCAAATTTTATTGGTCACACACACATATTTAACAGATCTTATTGCGGGTGTAGAAAAATGCTTGTGTTCCTAGCTCCAACAGTGCAGTAGTATCTAACAATTCACAACAATACACACAAATCTGAAAGTAAAATAATGGAATTAAGAAATATATAAATATTAAGACGAGCAATGTCGGAGTGGCATTGACTAAAATACAGTAGAATAGAATACAGCATATAAATATGAAATTAGTAAAGCAGTATGTAAACATTATTCAAGTGACTAGTGTTTCATAATTAAGACCAGTGATCCCATGTCTATGTACAGTTGAAGTCGGAAGTTTACATACACCTTAGCCTAATACATTTAAACTCAGTTTTCCACAATTCCTGACATTTAATCCTAGTAAAAATTCCCTGTCTTAGGTCAGTTAAGATCACCACTTTATTTTAAGAATGTGAAATGTCAGAATAATAGTAGAAAATGATTTATTTCAGCTTTTATTTCTTTCATCACATTCCCAGTGGGTCAGAAGTACACATACACTCAATTAGTATTTGGTAGCATTGCCTTTAAATTGTTTAACTTTGGTTAAACGTTTCGGGTAGCCTTCCACAAGCTTCCCACAATAAGTTGGGTGAATTTTGGCCCATTCCTCCTGACAGAGCTGGTGTAGGTGTAATTGAATCAGGTTTGTAGGCCTCCTTGCTCACACATGCTTTTTCAGTTCTGCCCACAAATTTTCTATAGGATTGAGGTCAGGGCTTTGTGATGGCCGCTCCAATACCTTGACTTTGTTGTCCTTAAGCCATTTTGCCATGACTTTGAAAGTATGCTTGGGGTCATTGTCCATTTGGAAGACCCATTTGCTGCCAAACTTTAACTTCCTGACTGATGTCTTGAGATGTTGCTTCAATATATCCACATAATTGTCCTTCCTCATGATGCCGACTATTTTGTGAAGTGTACCAGCCTCTCCTGCAGCAAAGCACCCCCACAACATGATGCTGCCACCCCTATGCTTCACGGTTGGGATGGTGTTCTTCAGCTTGCAAGCTTACCCCTTTTTCCTCCAAATATGACGATGGGCATTATGGCCAAACAGTTCTATTTTTGTTTCATCAGACCAGAGGACATTTTTCCAAAAAGTTACGATCTTTGTCCCCATGTGCAGTTGCAAACCGTAGTCTGGCTTTTTTATGTCCGTTTTGGAGCAGTGGCTTCTTCCTTGCTCAACAGCCTTTCAGGTTACGTCGATATAGGACTCGTTTTACTGTGGATATAGATACTTTTGTACCTGTTTCCTCCATCATCTTCACAAGGTCCTTTGCCGTTGTTCTGGGATTGATTCGCACTTTTCGCACACCAAAGGTTGTTCATCTCTAGGAGACAGAACGCGTCCCCTTCCTGAGCGGTATGATGGCTGCGTGGTGTTTAGACTTGCGTACTATTGTTTGTACAGATGAACGTGGTACTTTCAGGCGTTTGGAAACTTCTCCCAAGGATTAACCAGACTTGTGGAGGTCTAAAAACATTCTGAGGTCTTGGCTGACTTCTTTTGATTTTCCCATGATGTTAAGCAAAGAAGCACTGAGTTTGAAGGTAGGCCTTGAAATACATCCACAGGTACACCTCCAATTGACTCTAATGATGTCAATTAGCCTATCAGAAGCTTCTAAAGCCATGACATCATTTTCTGGAATTTTCCAAGCTGTTTAAAGGCACAGTCAACTTAGTGTATGTAAACTTCTGACACACTGTAATTGTGATACAGTGAATTATAAGTGAAATTTTCTGTATGTAAACAATTGTTGGAAAAATTACTTGTGTCATGCACAAAGTAGATGTCCTAACCGACCTGCCAAAACTATAGTTTGTTAACAAGAAATTTGTGGAGTGGTTGAAAAATGAGTTTTAATGACTCCAACCTAAGTGTATGTAAACTTCCAACTTCAACTGTATATAGGGCAGCAGCCTTTAAGGTGCAGGTTTGAATAACCAGGTGGTAGCCGGCTAGTGATGGCCGTTTAACAGTCTGATGGCCTTGAGATAGAATCTGTATTTCAGTCTCTCGGTCTCAGCTTTGATGCACCTGTATTGATCACGCCTTCAGGATGGCAGCGGGGTGAACAGGCCGTGGCTCGGGTGATTGACATCCTTGATGATCTTTTTGGCCTTTCTGTGACATTGGGGGCTGTAGGTTTTCCTGGAGGGCAGGCAGAATGCCCACTGTGTTGCATTGGGCAGACCGCACCACCCTCTGGAGAGCCCTGCTGTTGTGGGTTGTGCAGTTGCTGTACCAGGCTTTGATACAGCCCGACAGGACGCTGTCAATTGCGCATTTCTAAAAGTTTGTGAGGATCTTCGGGGCCAAGCCAAATCTCTTCAGCCTCCTGAGGTTGAAGAGGCACTGTTGCGTCTTCTTCACCACACTGTATGTGTGGGTGGACCATTTCAGATTGTCAGTGATGTGTATGCTGAGGAGCTTTTCATCTTCTCCACTGCGGTCCTGTCCATGTGGATAGGGGTGTGCTCCCTCTGCTGTTTCCTGAAGTTCATGATCAGTTCCTTCGTTTTGTTGACGTTGGGTGAGAGGTTTTTTCCTGGCACCACTCCGCCAGGGCCCTCACCTCCTCGTTGTAGGCTGTCTCGTTATTGTTGGTAATTAGGCCTACTACTTTTGTGATGTCTGCAGACTTGATGATTGAGTTGGAGGGGTGCTTGGCCACACAGTCATGGGTGAACAGGGAGTACAGGAGAGGGCTGAGCACGCACCCTTGTGGGGCCCCAGTGTTGAGGATCAGCGACGTGGAGGTGTTATTTCCTTCCTTCACCACCTGGGGGCCGGCCCATCAGGAAGTCCAGGACCCAGTTGCACAGGGCAGGGTTCAGACCCAAGGCCCCAAGCTTAATGATGAGCTTGGAGAGTACTATGCTGTTGAATGCTGAGCTATAGTCAAATGAACAGCATTCTTACATAGGTATTCCTCTTGTCCAGATGGGATAGGGCAGTGTGCAGTGCGATGGCGGTTGCATCGTCTGTGGATCTATTGCGGCGGTATGCAAATTGAAGTGGGTCTAGGGTGTCAAGTAAGGTAGAGGTGATATGATCCTTAACTAGCCTCTCAAAGCACTTCATGATGACAGAAGTGAGTGCTACGGGGCGATAGCCATTTAGTTCAGTTACCTTTGCTTTCTTGGGTACATGAACAATGGTGGACATATTGAAGCAAGTGGGGACAGCAGACTGGGATAGGGAGAGATTGAATATGTCCGTAAACACTCCAGCCAACTGGTCTGCACATGCTCTGAGGACGCGGCTAGGGATGCCGTCAGGGCTGGCAGCCTTGCGAGGGTTAATAAGCTTAAATGTTTTAGTCAAGTCGGCCACGGAGAACGCGACCCTACAGTCCTTGGGAGCGGGCCACATCGGTGGCACTGTGTTATCCTCAAAGCGGGCGAAGAAGGAGTTTAGCTTTTCCGGGAGCAAGACTTTAGTGTCCGTGACGTGGCTGGTTTTCCCTTTGTAATCCGTGATTGTCTGTAGCCTCTGCCACATACGTCTTGTGTCTGAGCCGTTGAATTGCGACTCCGCTGTCTCTGTACTGTCGTTTTGCCTGTTTGATTGTCTTACGGAGGGTATAACTTCACTGTTTGTATTCAACCATATTCCCAGTGACCTTGCCATGGTTAAATGCGGTGAGTCGCTCTTTGAGTTTTGCACAAATGCTGCAATCTATCCACGGTTTCTGGTTTGGATAGGTTTTAATGGTCACAGTGGTAACAACACCCCCTATACATTTCCTGATGAACTCAGTCACCCTGCCCGTGTATACATCAATGTTATTCTCAGAGGCTACCCGGAACATATCCCAGTCCGCGTGATGAAAACATTCTTGAAGCATGGATTCCGATTGGTCAGACAAGTGTTGAATAGACCTTAGCACGGGTACTTCCTGTTTGAGTTTCTCCCTATAGGAAGGGAGGAGCAAAATGTAGTCTTGAGCTGATTTGCCGATGGGAGGGTAGGGGAGGGCCTTGTAGGCATCCCGGAAGGGGGAGTAACAGTGGTCGAGCGTTTTTGCAGCACGAGTACTACAGTCAATGTGTGATAGAACTTCGGTAGCATTTGCTTCTTTTAAACCCTCAGCTACAATAAATGCCGCCTCAGGGTATATGGTTTCCAGTTTGCACAAAGTCCAGTGTAGTTCAGTCATGGAATTGGCTTGAGGGGGAATATACATGGCTGTAACTATAACCGAAGAGAATTCTCTTGGAAGGTAATACGGTCGGCATTTGATTATGACAATTATGAAGACCATGATGTTAACAATGATGATGCTAATGACGATGACGTTGTTTATGAAGATGACAACAATCATGATAGCGATGATGATGTTTTTATTCTGTGCAGGTATTAGATGCATTGCTAAGCCACCTTCAGGAGACTCTGGAGTTGGCCACATCGAGAGGAGAAGGGCCAGGACCCGAGAGCAAGGTACGTACCCCTGTCTATGGTCTACTGCTCTGGGCCTGTATCCACAAAATATCTCAGAGTAGGAATGCTGATCTTGGATCTGTCCATATAATCTTATCATGATTTAAACTGATCCTAGATCAGCACTCCCACTCTGAGCGGCTTTGTGGATACTTACCCAGGTCTAGTTGTCTTTGTGAATGAGCTAACCCCCTCTACTGGTTGATTCTGTGTGGTGCAGCTATCATATATAAAGATATATACATGCACACTATTGAATGCTCCCAGTCTTATTCAACGTGTGTGTGGGTACCTATGTTTCAGACTTTTTGTACCCTGAACCTACTAGTTGTGCATACACTACTGTTTATCTCATAAAATCAGTTTTTGCACTACTTTTTTTATTTTTATAACCTATGTCCCACTCCTCTCATACTCTCTTCATCACTCTCTCTAATGTTTCACTCTGTGTTGTTTCGTTCGTTTTATCTTTCCTCTCTTTGTCATCTTCTCACTCTGGCGATGTTTCTGTATCTCAATCTTTTTTTTGTTATTCTTATCTCTGTGCTCCCTCTCTCTCCCCCTGCCCCCTCTATCTTCCCTTGCCCCCTCTCTCCCCCTGTCCCCTCTCTCCCCCCTCTCTACTCATTATTGTATTTCTCCACCCTCTGTCTCTGTCTGTACCTCTCTCACCATATTATTTTTTAACTCTTATCTACACACTTCCATGTCTTTCTCTCCCTCCTTCTCCCTTTGTCTACCCCACCTCCTCACTGCCTTTTTTCTCTCCTTCCTCTCTCAACCTCACCCCTCTTTCTTATACTCTTTGTGCCTCCCCCTTCCTCCATGCCCTTCTACATTTCTCTCTCGCACCTGTCTCCCCTCCCTCCCAATGGTGGGTCCAGCAGCTGATTGTCCCCGAGCTGGTCCCGGCACTGGCGGCGGCCGAGCAGAAGGCTGCCTTGTCGCTCCGCTGGCGGGTGCATGAGAGACTGCTGCAACGCTATGCCTGCCTGCCCCGTGTTGTTTCCGCCGACCAGATCTACTTCCGCTTCCTGCAGAGGATGTTCGCCATCGTCACCACCAACGTGAGACTAGTATACATAGGGAGAATCTAATGGGACAAACTCACTTTGAATGACGTAATTGATTATAGTTAGGGATTGGTTTAAGCTCAGGGTTAGGGTTAGAGTTATGGCTGGCATGCCAGTCACATATTTTATACATATTGTAGCTACACACATACGTTGATGAACTAGCCTGAGATCTGAGTAACCTTGCCTAAGACTTGTGTTAGCTCCCTGAGCCAATGCCTAATCTTCAGCTCAATGACCTTACACATTCTTGCATTGTACAGTGTACGACCTGGGTACTTTCGGTTCTGACATCAATTCCCAATGAAAAACATAATGTTACATTGTAACCTGTCTGGGCTAGGGGGCAGTATTTTCACGGCCGGATGAAAAACGTACCCAATTTAAACAGGTTACTACTCTGGCCCAGAAACTAGAATATGCATATTAGTAGATTTGGATAGAAATCACTCTGAAGTTTCTAAAACTGTTTGAATGGTGTCTGTGAGTATAACAGAACACATATGGCAGGCAAAAACCTGAGAAAATTCCAAGCAGGAAGTGGAAAGTCTGAGAATTGTAGTTCTTCTTTTGATTCTCTATTGAAGCTACAGTGTCTGTGGGGGACGTTGCACTTCCTAAGGCTTCCATTGGCTGTCTAAAGCCTTCAGAAAGTGGTTTGAGCATTTTTCTGTCACTGGGTAGATAATAGGAGCTCATTCACTGAGTGGTCTGCCTGGCAACAAAGGGATTGGATATGCGCGGTCATGCGAGCACGCCGTTCCTTCTTTTTCTTCTTGAATGAATATGCTATTGTCCGGTTGGAATATTATCACAATTCTACGTTAAAAATACCATAAAGATTGATTTTAAACAGCGTTTGACATGCTTCTAAGTACGGTAATGGAACATTTTGACTTTTCGTCTCTCGTTCCGCGCTCGCGCGTTATGCCTTTGGATAAGTGATCTGTACGCACGAACAAAACGGAAATATTTGTACGTAAATATGGATTATTTGGAACAAAAACAACATTTCTTGTGGAAGTAGCAGTCCTGGGAGTGCATTCTGATGAAGATCAGCAAAGGTAAGAGAATATTTCTAATACTAATTCTGAGTTTAGGTTGCCCCGAACTTGGCGGGTGTCTGAATAGCTCACCATGATGGCTGAGCTATGTACTCAGAATATTGAAAAATGTGCTTTCTCCGTAAAACTATTTTAAAATCTGACACAGCGGTTGCATCCAGGGGTAGTCTATCTATAATTCTTAAAATAATTGTTATATATTTTGTCAACGTTTATGATGAGTATTTTTGTAAATTGATGTGCACATTCACCGGACGTTTTGGTGGGAATACATTTTCTGAACATCACGCGCCAATGTAAAATGCTGTTTTTGGATATAAATATGAACTTTATTGAACAAAATCGACTTTATCGAACAAAACATACATGTATTGTGTAACATAATGTCCTAGGACTGTCATCTGATGAAGATCGTCAAAGGTTAGTGCTTCAATTGTGTTTTGGGTTTTATTGACACATGTCCTTGCTTGGAAAATGGCTGTGTGATTATTTTTGTCTATGTACTCTCCTAACATAATCTAATGTTTTGCTTTCGCTGTAAAGCCTTTTTGAAATCGGACAATGTGGTTAGCGTCCCACCTAGCCCATAGAAGTTAAACGATGTGTTCATCTCTGGTATTAGATGAGTTGATGTAGGATAGAACTTTATTCAACTATCCCACAAGGGATAGAAAAGATAGAAACTATAAAATGGAAATCCTACATTGTGTTAACAGCAGGCTGAGGATATATCTCAAGTGGCACCCTATTCCCTTCATAGTGCACTGCACTATCAAAGGAATTGGCTGCCATTTGGGACAAACACTCTGTCTCTGCTCACTAAGTGTGTCTACTACGTGTTGTTGCCAGAACGTTCTCCCAGTCCAGAGAGAGGCAGCCAGGACGCTGTGTATGTTCCTACGCTACAACCGCAAGCAGGAGCAGCGGCAAGAGATCATCGGCAAAGTGCTGCAAGGTCTGTCTGTCTGTCTGTCTGTCTAGTGTCTCTGTCTGTCTATACATCTATCTATTTTGTTTGTCGACAAGGTTGACAAAAATAAACAATACAATGCAGACATCCATATGGAAAAAGTGTTGTCACAGGTGCCACTACAACCTGTGCCATGATAGATTTGCTAAGCAAATGGCTCCTAATTCCCCAACGGTTTTACCTAGAATAAAAAAGAAGACTCTTAATGTTTCGCGCAAACTTGGCAGTTTGTGTGACTTTTGTAATGTAATGTATATCCTGCCTTCGCCCCCTTCCATCTCCCTCGTTTCCAGAGCTTGCTCAGGGCAGAAGTTACTGGAACAGGCTTCGCTACCTGGACCTGTGTGAGATTGCCATGGAGCTCTTCTCAAAGGCCTACTTCTGCAAACACTTCCTCATCCAGGCTCTGGAGCTGGTCAATGACCCTGTAGCCAACGTCAGGTACTGGATTCAGTAATTAATAAGTTACTTAAAGGGACAAACAGGGATTCAAATGACAAACGTCTGTCCCGCCACTTTTTTTGGTGAACATCTGAGGGATGGGCATGGAGAAATGTAACACTCTCAAATTCATATACGGAGTTATGGATTCATGGACGCCATCCATTTAACCATGTTTTGAGGCTATACCGGATTTGTTTAGAATTAAATTGTTCACAAATAATGGAGTGAAACAAGCTTATATTTTGGGTTCCGTTGGGGTACGACAGTTGAACTAAGCCCATGAGTCATTTATAAGTTACTGTATATTCTTCAAGAGTAAATGGCTATATATAATTAATTTAAAAGTCAAAACCAATCTCCGATTGCTGCTTTAATTCCTTAATTTGATTTTTTGAGTGCTTTTCTAGATGCTTTGCTTCATATGGGGACACCTCACCTCATCCATCATCAATGGCATCCATTTCTTGGCAGCCATTTCCACACATCCGCTTGTACGTTTGCTCTCGTGGTGGGACATCTAACGTAGCGTGCTGTTGTAGGCAATGGATGAAAGATGATCTAGTACTATGAAGCTTTAGAGAAATTTATCCTCTGAGTATGCCATGTATATTGACCATGGTCATGTTCAGTAAGCACTCCCTTGCAAAACGTTTTGCAACAGAAAATGAAAATCTGCATTCTTATTGGACACACTCAGGTTGTGCCCTCCCTGTTAGAATTGTTTTTCCTGTTTTGTGCCAAATAAACATGACCCAGGTATAAGCTGTGCCACATGCTGCCCCGGCTGAGGTCCACCATCAGGCTGCCTGCAGACAAGCACCTCCTGCAACAGCTGGAGTTCTGCGTCCGCAAGCTACTCTGTCGGGAGAAGGACAAGGATGTGGTGGCCACCGTCCGCAAGGTGAGGGAGGGAGGGGTGGATGACATTACTGAGTACTATTTCAATCAGGGTCACTTAGAAATGTCCTTGTTTTTGAAAGAAAAGCAAATTTTTTGTCCATTAAAATAACATAAAATTGAAATACAGGTGTAGAAATACAGGTGTAGACATTGTTAATGTTGTAAATTACTATTGTAGCTGGAAACGGCTGATTTTCTATGGAATATCTACATAGGCATACAGAGGCACATTATCAGCAACCATCACTCCTGTGTTCCAATGGCACGTTGTGTTAGCTAATCCAAGTTTATCATTTAAGTACATTAGTGTCTAGTTTGAGAAATAGACACCTCACAAGTCCTCAACTGGCAGCTTCATTAAATAGTACACACAAAACACCAGTCTCAACGTTAACAGTGAAGAGGCGACTCCGGGATGCTGGCCTTCTAGGCAGAGTTCCTCTGTCCAGTGTCTATGTTATTTTGCCCATCTTAATCTTTTATTTTTATTGGCCAGTCTGAGATATGGCTTTTTCTTCGCAACTCTGCCTAGAAGGCCAGCATCCCGGAATCGCCTCTTCACTGTTGACGTTGAGACTGGTGTTTTGCGGGTACTATTTAATGAAGCTGCCAGTTGAGGACTTGTGAGGTGTCTGTTTCTCAAACTAGACACTCTAATGTACTCTAATGTACTTGTCCTCTTGCTCAGTTATGCACCGGGGCCTCCCACTCCTCTTCAGTTTCTTGGCAATTTCTCGCATGTAATAGCCATCATTTCTGAGAACAAGAATAGACTGACGAGTTTCAGAAGAAAGTTATTTGTTCCTGGCCATTTTGAGCCTGTAATGAAATTCACAAATGCTGATGCTCCAGATACTCAACTAGTCTAAAGAAGGCCAGTTTAATTGCTTCTTTAATCAGGACAACAGTTTTCAGCTGTGCTAACATAATTGCAAAAGGGTTTTCTAATGATCAATTAGCCTTTTAAAATGATAAACTTGGATTAGCTAACACAACGTGCCTATTGAAACACAGGAGTGATGGTTGCTGATAATGGGCCTCTGTACGCCTATGTAGATATTCCATTAAAAATCAGCCGTTTTCAGCTACAATAGTCATGTACAACATTGACAATCTCAGCACTGTATTTCTGATTAATTTGATGTTATTTTAATGGACAAAAAAAAGTGCTTTTCTTTCATAAACAATGACATTTTTAAGTGACCCCAAACTTTTGAACTGTAGTATATGTATGTGTGTGTGTGTGTGTGTGTGTGTGTGTGTGTGTGTGTGTGTGTGTGTGTGTGTGTGTGTGTGTGTATATATATGTATATATATGTATGTATATATATATATATATATATATATATATATATATATATATAAACATTATTTTTTGTATTTTTTTTAGACAGTGCTGGAATTGGACAAAATGGACATCACAGAACCTGTAAGTAATCCCTTACTTTCTTCACTCTTTTTAGAATACTTGGAAGAATGGTTGTGTAGCAGATAGCAATGTCCTATAAGCATGAGTGAATTGTTTCGCCCCACAGTTAGCTAGCCAGCTAAAGTTGCTTACAGTTAGTTAGTAACCGTTTCTACACTCTTTTGCAAGCTACCATAATGCTGTCGTTTCAAAAACCTCTCTCCAGAAAATGACGAGGTGTCACCAGTTGTATTTACATTTTAATTTATTATATTTATTTTACATGTATTGATATGGTGGGCAGCAGGTAGCCTAGCGGTTAGCGCATTGGGCAGTAACCGAAAGTTCGCTGGCTCGAATACCCAAGCCCACAAGGTGATAAATCTGTCAACATGCCTTTGAGCAAGGCATTTAACCCTAATTTGCTCCAGGCTCATTCGGAAAGTATTCAGACACCTTCCCCTTTTCCACATTTTGTTATGTTACGGACTTATTCTAAAATTGATTAAATAAAACATTTTCCTCATCAATCTACACACAATACCCGATAATGACAAAGCGAAAACAGGTTTTTAGAAATGTTTGCAAATGTACTAAAAATAAACAGATACCTTATTTACATCAGTATTCAAAACCTTTGCTATGAGAAATTTACCTCAGGTGCATCCTGTTTCCATTGATCATCCTTCAGATGTTTCTTCAACTTGATTGGAGTCCACGGTTGGTAAATTCAATTGATTTGACATGATTGGCGCCGGAGGGGATGGCTGCCGTTTTATGGGCTTCTAACCAACTGTGCTATTTTGTTAGTTTTTCACGTTGTTTGTAACTTATTTTTTTACTTATTTTGTACATAATGTTGCTGCTACTGTCTCATATGACAGAAATATGTTTCTGGACGTCAGAACAGCGATTACTCACCTTGAACTGCACAAAGATTTTTTTCTTTAACGAGTATCCAATTTGCGTGAAGAAAAGATGGAGAAAAAGGGGGCGGGAGTTGGGCTGCCTTCTGAGAATTCGTAGGCGAGTGAGTAATCCTCCACTACCATCCGTTCTATTGGCCAACGTGCAATCACTGGAAAACAAAATGGATGCTATACAATCAAGACTATCCTACCAACGGGACATTAAAAAGTGTAATATCTTATGTTTCACTGAGTTTTGGCTGAATGACGACACGGATAATATAGAGCTGGCGGGATTTTCCAAGCATCGACAGGACAGAGAAGAGAAGCTACGTCTGGTATTGCTTGCCTGAGGTAGAGTAGCTTAAGATAAGCTGTAGACCACACTATCTACCAAGAGAGTTCATCTATATTATTTGTAGCCATCTATTTACCCCCACAAACCGATGCTAGGACTAAGACCGCACTCAACCAGCTGGATAAGGCCATGAGAAAACAAGAAAATGCTCATCCAGAAGCGCCGCTCCTAGTGATCAGCAGCGGCGCTCCTAGTTAATGCAGGCAAACTTAAATCCTGTTTTACCTAATTTCTACCAGCATGTCACTTGTGCAACCAGAGGAAAAAAACTCTAGACCACCTTTACTCCACACACAGAGACGCATACAAAGCTCTCCCTCGCCCTCACATTGGCAAATGTGACCATAAATCGATCCTCCAGAAAGACAACCCCTCAGCACTCCACCAATCAGGTCTTTATTGTAGAGTGGCCAGACTGAAGCCACTCCTCAGTAAAAAGCACATGACAGCCCGCTTGGAGTTTGCCAAAAGGCACCTAAAGACTCTAAGAAATAAGATTCTCTGGTCTGATGAAACCAAGATTGAATTCTTTGGCCTAAATGATGGAGGCCACTGTGTTCTTGGGGACTTTCAATGCTGCAGAAAACCTGTTTTGACTTTGTCATTATGGGGTATTGTGTGTAGATTGCTGAGGATATTTTTTTTTTACTCTATTTTAGAATAAGGCTGTAACGTTACAAAATGTGAAAAAAGTCAAGTGGTCTGTGTACAGCTATGTTATTCCTAAAGGTTGCCTTCTATTGTTACAACATGGAAGTGCTACCACAGGTCTGATTTGAATACAGTCTAATATGTACTTTTCCATTTTAGTACCATAAGAGACACGAGAGAGATCTACTAGACCAGAAGAAGGAGAAGGAAGAGACACTACTGCTGGAGATGGTGAGGGACTTTACACCATCCTGTCAATACCGAGCACTGTCATCAAACATCGCCTTGTTCTTGTTATTTGTAGAACCAATATTTTATAAGCCCCCTTTATGCGTACAGCACTGTCCGTTTATTATTAGTGGAAAATAAAACAAGCAAACATGCGTCTTTGTTCAGAACATTATTGGTATTTTTAACATTCCATACTCGTGCATATATTTGCATGAATTAACCTTTTCAAATATTCTATTTTCATTTCTTTCTTCAGAAAGCTTTTTTGACTCGCTTTATTTATAAAGAGATGGATTGATGTTCTGTTATTCAATTCCTCTAGCACCCTGCTCTAGTCCAGTGGTATTCAAACTTTTTCAGCGGGGGCCCTATTTTTTTTCAGCTAGAATTTCTTGGGACACCATTTCTTTGGCAAGAATTTCTCACGAAGCCACACCAAATCTTATGACACAACCTTAAAATCAGTAAATAAACAAATAACCTTCAATTATTACATTTTCAAAATAGAAGCAAACCAATAAATAAATGTATTCAATACAATTTCATATTGTCCCATACAGTAATCTGTACTCTTATATTTTGGTTCCCCCAAAAATACAATACTTTTGAATATCACTGCTTTAGTGTATAGCCTATTCCTTTGTCTTCTGAGGCACTGTAGCAGTTGTCATTTTCTTTGGCATCTAGTCAATGAAAGAATATACTAACTTTATTATGACTTCAAAACTAGGTCAAAAGTCCATAGTGTGTGTGTGTATCCTTGGTATCTATTCCTGGTTGTTGTGATAGTTTATTTTGTCACAATTCTTAGTTGTAAATATAGCTGCAAGCAGCAAGGAAGGGGTATTTTGAAGGGGATATATGGGCTTGGTTGTACAAGGCACAATATGTTTGGAAAGAAGAAACGTCACAAACGTCAACATGTAAAACTATTTTAATCTATAACCTAAGGTTATTAGTAACCTATAATTGTATTAGCATTGTGTTAGCTAGTAAAGAGTGGTGCAGTATCTAGCTAGTGAACTATAAATAAATATGATATTACAGTATAATAAATAGTTGGCCCCACCGTTAGCCAAGTTAGTTTGATAGCTAGCTAAAGCTATTTACAGTTAGTTAGCAACTGCATCAACACTATTTTGCTAGCTACCATAATGTTATTGTGTCAAAACATGCCCTCTAAGATGACGAATATGTCACAGTTGTGTTTACATTTTACAGATTGTAATAACTGCCTTTGTTTCTTATTTTTTTAACCCTTTGAGTCTCTTCTCTCGTCCACCACAGGAACAGCTAGAGCGACAGCAGAGCGAAGCCAAGCTCACCAGTGAAAAACACACCGAAAAGAAACGTACGTTCTCACACACATCACACATCTGCTTTGAGATTTTTACTATATACAGTTGAAGTCGGAAGTTTACATACACTTAGGTTGGAGTCATTAAAACTCGTTTTTTTCAAACACTCCACAAATTTCTTGTTAACAAACTATAGTTTTGGCAAGTCGGTTAGGACATCTACTTTGTGCATGACACAAGTCATTTTCCCAAAAAATTATTTACAGACAGATTATTTCACTTATAATTCGCTGTATCACAATTCCAGTGTGTCAAGAACTTTACATACACTAATTGACTGAGCCTTTAAACAGCTTGGAAAATTCCATAAAATTATGTCATAGCTTTAGAAGCTTCTTTGAGTCAATTGGAGGTGTACCTGTGGATGTATTTCAAGGCCTACCTTCAAACTCAGTGCCTCTTTGCTTGACATCATGGGAAAATAAAAATAAATCAGCCAAGACCTCAGAAAAGAAATTGTAGACCTCCACAAGTCTGGTTCATCCTTGGGAGCAATTTCCAAACGCCTGAAGGTACCACGTTCATCTGTACAAACAATAGTACGCTAGTATAAACACCATGGGACCACTCAGCCGTCATACCGCTCAGGAAGGAGACGCGTTCTGTCTCCTAGAGATACGTACTTTGGTGCGAAAGGTGCAAATCAATCCCAGAACAACAGCAAAGGACCTTGTGAAGATGCTGGAGGAAACAGGTACAAAAGCATCTATATCCACAGTAAAACGAGTCCTATATTGACATAACCTGAAAGGCCACTCAGCAAGGAAGAAGCCACTGCTCCAAAACCGCCATAAAAAAGCCAGACTATGGTTTGCAACTGCAAATGGGGACAAAGATCGTACTTTTTGGAGAAATGTCCTCTGGTCTGATGAAACAAAAATAGAACTGTTTGGCCATAATGACCATCGTTATGTTTGGAGGAAAAAGAGGGAGGCTTGCAAGCCGAAGATCACCATCCCAACTGTGAAGCACGGGGGTGGCAGCATCATGTTGTGGGGGTGCTTTTCTGCAGGAGGGACTGGTGCACTTCACAAAATAGATGGCACCATGAGCTTGAAAAATGAAGCAACATCTCAAGACATCAGTCAGCTTGGTCGCAAATGGGTCTTCCAAATGGACAATGACCCCAAGCATACTTCCAAAGTTGTGGCAAAATGGCTTAAGGACATCAAAGTCAATGTATTGGAGTGGCCATCACAAAGCCCTGACCTCAATCCCATAGAAAATTTGTGGACAGAACGGAAAATGCGTGTGCGAGCAAGGAGGCCTTCAAACCTGACTCAGTTACACCAGCTCTGTCAGGAGGAATGGGCCAAAATTCACCCAAATTATTGTGGGAAGCTTATGGAAGGCTACCCGAAACGTTTGACCCAAGTTAAACAATTTAAAGGCAATGCTACCAAATACTAATTGAGTGTATGTGAACTTCTGACCCACTGGGAATGTGATGAAAGAAATAAAAACTGAAATAAATCATTCTCTTTACTATTATTCTAACATTTCACATTCTTAAAATAAAGTGGTGATCCTAACTGACCTAAGACATGATTAAATGTCATTAATTTTGAAACTGAGTTGAAATGTATTTGGCTAAGGTGTATGTAAACCTCCGACTTCAACTGTATTATAGTTAATACACTAATCTCAAATTCATTGAGACATGGTGCCCTGTGACATGTTGTGACTGTGTGGGTGGCTGTGTTGGCAGGGAGGGACAGTAAGACAGGGTTGTCAGGGACCAAGGGCCTGTCTGGATCCACGTCCGGGGCCACTTTGTCCACCTCCTCCGGTAAGACTGGGAATCAATCAATATCTTTATTTTTCCAATTGGGAAATTTGTCAACGTGGGAGAAAGGAACACTGGCAATACCTTATACTAATAAGCATTCATTAACTCTTTATGAACAATTCATAAATTAATAAAACCATAAACACATATTTTTGAAGATTTAATTTATTGTAAAGTGTTACCAAACCACTTCCTTGACCATGGATAGAAATGTATATGCCATTCTAGCATAACCGTAAGGGGTTTTGATAACTCTGTTCCTACAGCAACAGTAGCAGATTGTTGCACACGACAAAGCGCTTTCAACTCACAGTGAATCAAGACAAAAAACATATGACCCAAAAAGCTATCCTGTTCAACTTGGTGGAGATAGTGTTTGATCATGGTGATGGTGAATCTACAGGTAAAGAGTTGAGGAAGGCCAAACTGGCACGGAGTCGGTCGCTTAGCAGCCACCCTACTACACCCAAGATGGCTAATCCAGACAAAACTCTGTAAGTAGTACCCTGTCCAACCATATCCCTAAACCAAAACATCACTATATAATTTTGCTGAAATATATTTTGATATAATATATTTAATCAAACATAAATGTCTGGATATATTTTAAAGAACTACTCTTTATAGGAACAGCTTTGCTTTTCGATTGTTATTTTAAGAAAATAAATCTCGCACGCACACACACATTCCAGTAACATTTATATTTATGGGACCACGTATACGTTTTAGCCACTTGTTATTGTCTTGACACGTTCTTCCATCTTGGTTTTCCTCCCCAGAAAGGTCAAGGATTCAGGAAGCTGTCCTGGAAAAGGGAAGAACTTGCTTCCTATGAATGGTAATCAAGTATTCCTATTTTAGTGCAGCGCTCATCCTATTTTAGTGCAAATCATCCTATTTTAGTGTAGCTTCCCAGCTAGTTCCTTGGAAGTTGTGGGAACCAACCTGTGTTGTTGGTTTCAAATTGGTTCTGGGAACGAAGCACTACATTTCTTAACCGGTAAAACAAAAACAAAAAAAGTACATTCTGAGAACAAAAGCAACCAAAAAACAACAGTTTGTTTTTAGTTTGCAGGGAGGTTCTGAGAATGTTTTACTCTAGTTACTTTAATGTTTTTCCTGGGAGGTTTTATTGACGGTCTGAGAACGGAAATTCTAGGTTATTTGAAATAACATTCTGAGAACATTCTCTACATGTTATAAAAGTTTTATGGTTATTATTGAACATTTTCTTAACACTAAGAACTAAATATAAAGTTTTTTTTTTTAAATTTTTTATAACTTCCTTTAATTAAACTTTCACTGAATAAGTCTTATTTTGTGTTAATGTTTTTAAACTCTAAACACACAGAAATGAATTTTCTTTGGCATTAATCATACAAACACATACATGTTTCATCAGTGGTGGAAAAAGTACCCAATAGTCATACTTGAGTCAAAGTAAAGATACCTTTAATAGGAAATGACTCAAGTAAAAGTGAAAGTCACCCAGTAAAATGCTACTTTAGTAAAAGTATTTAGTTTTAGTTCTAAAAGTATTTGGTTTTAAATATACTACAGTATCAAAAGTAAATGTAATTGCAAAAATGTACTTTGTATCAAAAGTAAAAGTATAAATAATTTCAAATTCCATATATTAAGCAAACCAGATGGGACAATTGTTCGTGTTTTTCTAATTTATAGATAGCCAGGGGCACACTCCAACCCTCAGACGTCATTCAGAAACAAAGCATTTGTGTTTAGTGAGTCCGCCAGATCAGAGGTAGTAGAGATGACCAGGGATGTTCTCTTCAAAATGTAACGAGTATTTTTGGGTGTCAGGGAAAATGTAAGGAGTAAAAAGTACATCATTTTCTTTAGGAATGTAGTGAAGTAAAAGTTGTCAAAAATATAAATAGTAAAGTGCAGGTACCTTAAAAAGTAGTTTAAAGTATTTTTACTTAACATTTTACATTTTAGTCATTTAGCAGACACTTATCCAGAGCGACTTACAGTAGTGAATGCATACATTTCATTTTCATGTATTGTTTTTTTGTACTGGCCCCCCGTGGGAATCAAACCCACAACCCTGGCGTTGCACACATCATGCTGGCGTTGCAAACACCATGCTCTACCAACTGAGCCACAGGGAAGGCCGTACTTAAGTACTTTACATCACTGTACAGCATCAGTGAGATTCGAGCCTATGATCTTATCTTCTCTATCCATGGAATTAGTCCACTGGCACCAGCATGCCATGTTTTGTTACGCATACAAAGCTGTTCATTTTTGTTTATTCACTCATTAAGATCAGGTGTGGCCAACTAGTGGGCGGGGCCAACGCACCTGAACACACTTAACAAGATATACTGAAGGATAGAGTTTTGTTGAAGCTGAGAAAGGGAATGGTTTTGTTTTTAAATAACATTCTTATAACATTCTGTGAAAGTTACAAAAGTATTCTTGTGGTTTTTATGGAAAGTTTTCCTGTTCTGAGAACAAAATCTAAAAGGCCCAGTGCAGTCAAAAATGTGATTTCCTGTGCTTTATATATATGTCCACAATATGAGGTTAGAATAGTACTGTGAAATTGTGAAAATTGATAATGCCCTTTTAGTGTAAGAGCTGTTTGAATAGACTGCCTGATATTTCAGGCTGTTTTGGTGGGATGGAGTTTTGGCCTGCCTGGTGACATCACAAGGAAGAAAGAATTCCAAACCTCTTCCAATAACAGCTAGTTTTCAGTTTTCCCCTCCCATCGAAGACCACTCCCAGACAGTCCTAGCAAAAGTTTATTTTTGACCATTTCAATTGAAAACAATCATAGTAAGGTTACTCAAAAATAATTTTATATTGAGTGCAAGGGGTGCGTAACTGGTGGCAGGGAAGTCAGATGCAGGAGAGCAGAACTAGGTAATAGCCGGAGCAGTTTAATTCCTAAACCAACGGCATCAAGAAAATAAGAACTTGGGTACAAAACCAGACGCGCACCGGTCAACATGTGCACAAGCACTTACAAACAAACAATACCACACAAAGACATGGGGGGAACCGAGGGTTAAACACACAACACGGAATGAGGGAATGAAAAACCATGTGTGTGGGAAAACAAGACAAAACAAATGAAAAATGGATCGGTGATGGCTAGAAGACCGGTGACGGCTAGAAGACCGGTGACGTCGACCGCCGAACACCGCCCGAACAAGGAGAGGAACCAACTTCGGTAGAAGTCGTGACATTGAGATAAAAACAGCTGCATTGGACCTTTAAAGTTTGATGTTAAATGTGTAGAATTTCATTTTTTAGAATATTCCCAGAATATTGGTAAGAACTGACATGAAATATACATTCTCTGAACGTTCTGAGAACATCGCTTAAGTCACACAATTTTTTGAAATGTTCCCAGAATGTAGTAAAAATATTACATTAAACATGGGAACTTTTAGTGGAATGGTCTGTGGTAGTACTGAAATTCCCACAGAAGAATGTTGTTTCGTAAAGTTCTCTGAACAATTTGAGAACATGACTTCAAAAAGAACCATGTTGGAAACGTTATCCTGAAAGTACTGACATTTCCACAGAAACAGTCCCTCAGAAGAACATTGTTTCTTAAAGTTCTCTGAACCTTTTGAGAACGTTCCCAATGTCAAACCATTCGTAGAACCTTCCTAGAATATTACAACACATTAAATTAAATGGAACCATGTGTGAACCTTCTGTTAAAGTAATGCAACACCCCAAAAAGCTGGGTCATTCTTGTAAGTGCAACTCCTATTTTAGTGCAACTCTCATCCTATTTTAGTGCAACTCATCTGATTTTAGTGCCAATATTAAATAAATAAATACAGAAATATGAACACAATTCCTTGGTAACCATTTGTAAACCTCAATCGGTATGGTGTCCACATTCCAGCCCATCAGATTATAAGCATGAGGAGAAATGTACAGATCTAAATGCCAAATTACAGAAAAGATCAGCCCTATCTAATTTTTGGAGTGAACTATCCTTACATACATACAGACTCAGGTGACCTTCCAAACCCCTGATTTGGAGAGCCCTGGAGCATGTGCTCTCTCCCTGTCAACTAAATTAGCATAAATAAACAATTATTTTAAATCCAAATTTTCCACTCTGTCACATCATCAGTCACCTCATCACTTCCTGTGTGTGTTGCAGCGGACGAGGCTCTGCGGTCGCACCACTTCAGCGTGGCAGCAGCGTCGTCAGTGCTGTCTCCAACTCCCTCGGCTTCCTCCATGCCCGTCCTTATCCGCAGCAACACCACCAACACCCTGGTGGACCACCCACACCAACACCAGCACCGCAGCAGCACCCTGGACCACCGCACCACCAACGGGAGCAAGGACACCCAGTCCAGAAAACTCTCAATGTAGGTCCTCTCTCAGCACTCATCGTCCTCCGTCCAATTCCAATAACCCTATTTTACTATGGCATCACCGTTTGAAAAACTGTGTGCCAGCCAGGGATGTGTTCACTAGGAACCAAACAGACCGAAACAGGGAGGGTGCTACCTGAACTTGTCCAATATGAAACTCTGGTTTTCGTTGAAAAACATTTTTCTACGGTGTGAACTAATGCATACACCCCAGGTTCAATAGGAGATGTTAGTTTATCAAGTTTAGATATCTGCACTCACACCTATAGCTTGTTGGCTCATTCATGATTTACACTATGAGTGAATCCACAACCATACCAAATCCAAACCAAATTAAATGGATTTTGGAAATTGCAATAGACACCATCCCACACCGATGCATTATTTTACCTCTGAGTACACAAATTATGTCAGTGATTTTTTGCATTGACACAATCAAAACCAACTTGAACGGCATATCTTTCAGCGTGACTTCTTTGATATTAGTCTTAAGTGACTTTTTGGAACTGCAGTGAAGGAAATACACCCCAGGTTCCAAATAGTAGAGAGTTGTTACTATTTAGCAAGTGAGACATTCCTGTGAACAACTTAATTCCGAGGAAAGAGATAAAACATTAAATGAATGCATTTTAGAGCGACAGAGTTGGGACAAACCAATTCACTTTTAGTATTTTATGATGCTAAAAATGTAACTTGCAACTGTTTACCCTGCTTATACAGTCGTTGTTTACATAGTGATGTAGCAGTGAAATAGGGTTACTCAAAGTCCACCCCCTACAGCCTCTGGTCGAGTCAACCCTCTAGGCCAGTGGTCACTAAGCCTGGTCCTAGGAGAGACCCATATGGATTACAGGCTTTTGTTCTTGCCCAACACTAACAAACCTGATTTGCCTAATAAAGTGGTTGGCTTTGGAGATAAGTTAAAGCAGGTGTGTAGGTGCTGGAGAAAAAACCTACGAAGTACACTGTGGGTCCCCAGGACCAGCATAGGAGAGCACTGCCCTAGAGAGCTACAAGGTGGACAGGCTTTTGTTCCAGCACTGAGACGCCTGATTTACCTTGGATAAGCAGTTGGTTAGTAGAATCAGGTGTGTCAGTGCTGGACCCTTTAGCGCTCCAGGACCACGTTGGTGACCACTGCCCCTTGGCGCTTGTGTAGATCTGAAATGATGGGATAGATGTAAGAAATATGGCGATAATTTCAACTTAGTCAGTCACAGGCAAGATTAATCTGTTTTCATAATGTTAATGCTGGCACCCAATTTATCAATTTAGATATACATGAAAGGGTAGGGGGGGCTAAGCATTGACGATCATCTTCCACCAAGTCCACTATACAGATTCATCATAAAACAAGGCAACACAAACCTTTACATTACATGCGCATTATTTCAGGTTTAGTTGTATAAGTTTATTAAGAATAACTTTAACTTATGTGATTAGAAGTACAGGCAGGTAACAGCACTTACCACCCCCAATTCTGTTTTCCAAGGCAAAAAGTGAGCGCAAAGACAAACAAGTGAGGGCAAACGGGGTAAGTACTAGAGGTCGACCGATTATGATTTTTCAACACCGATACCGATTATTGGAGGGCCCAAAAAAGCCGATACCGATTAATCGGCCAATTTTTACATTTGATTTCTTTATTTGTAATAATGACAATTACAACAATACTGAATGAACACTTATTTTAACTTAATATAATACATAAATACTATCAATTTAGCCTCAAATAAATAATGAAACATGTTCAATTTGGTTTAAATAATGCAAAAACAAAGTGTTGGAGAAGAAAGTAAAAGTGCAATATGTGCCATGTAAAAAAGCTAACGTTTAAGTTCCTTGCTCAGAACATGAGAACATATGAAAGCTGGTGGTTCCTTTTAACATGTGTCTTCAATATTCCCAGGTAAGAAGTTTTAGGTTGTAGTTATTATAGGAATTATAGGACTATTTCTCTCTATACGATTTGTATTTCATATACCTTTGACTATTGGATGTTCTTAAAATGCACAAAGGTGCTGTTTGAATGAATGCTTACGAGCTTGCTGCTGCCTACCATCGCTCAGTCAGACTGCTCTATCAAATATCAAATCATAGACTTAATTATAACATAATAACACACAGAAATACGAGCCTTTGGTCATTAATATGGTCGAATCTAGAAACTATCATTTTGAAAACAAAACGTTTATTATTTCAGTGAAATACGGAACCGGTCCGTATTTTATCTAACGGGTGGCATCCCTAAGTCTAAATATTCCTGTTACATTGCACAACCTTCAATGTTATGTCATAATTATGTACAATTCTGGCAAATTAATTACGGCCTTTGTTAGGAATAAATGGACTTCACACAGTCCGCAATGAGCCAGGCGGCCCAAACTGCTGTATATACCCTGACTGCTTGCACGGAACGCTAGAGAAGTGACACTAATTCATGGTAGCAGGCAATATTAACTAAATTTGCAGGTTTAAAAATATATACTTGTGTATTGATTAAAAAGAAAGGCATTGATGTTTATGGTTAGGTACATTGGTGCAACGACAGTGCTTTTTTCGCAAATGCGATTGTTAAATCATCACCCGTTTGTCAAAAGTAGGCTGTGATTCGATGAGAAATTAACAGGCACCACATCGATTATATGCAACGCAGGACACGTTAGATAAACTAGTAATATCATCAACCATGTGTAGTTAACTAGTGATTATGTTAAGATTGATAGTTTTTTATAAGATAAGTTTAATGCTAGCTAGCAACTTACCTTGGCTTCTTGTTGCCCTCGCATAACAGGTAGTCAGCCTGCCATGCAGGCTCCTCGTGGAGTGCAACGTAAGGCAGGTGGTTAGAGTGTTGGACTAGTTAACCGTAAGGTTGCAAAAACTAATCCCCGAATCCCTGAACAAGGCAGTTAACCCCCGTTCCTAGGCCGTCATTGAAAATAAGAATGTGTTCTTAATCTGACTTGCCTAGTTAAATAAAGGTGTAAAAAAATATATATAAAAAAAAAAAATTATATATATATCTAAAAATTTAAACCTGCAAATCGGTGGCCAAAAATACCGATTACAGATTGTTATGAAAACTTGAAATCGGCCCTAATTAATCGGCCATTCCAATTAATCGGTCGACCTCTAGTAAGTACTGCACATCAGCATGTTCTTAGAAGGCAGCATAAATATATCGGTTATTCCACCTGTACTGTAGTTCCTCTGGTCTAAAGCCTATGTAATGTAAAGTGTGGCCAAAAAGAATGTCCTGCCTTACTGCAGTTAGTCAGTTATTACCAGGGTTGTGTTCATTAGGCACCAAATTGGGGGAAAATCAGACTGAAACAGGGATGGTTTATGTGGACTTTTTGTTTATGTTGAAAAACATTTTTGAAAGATTTCCCATGCGTGCCCTAATGAACATGACTCTGTTGAACTGTTGTCTTTTTGGATGATTACACAATCCCCACGATTCTGTCAATGCATGTTCAGATATCTGCACTCGCACCTATAGTTTGTTGGCTTCTTTATGTTATACACTTTATAATACACTTTGTGAGTCAATCCACACAAATACCAAATCCAAACCAAAATGGTAAATGCATTTTGGAAATTGCAATAGACACCATCCAACACATGCATTATTTAACTAATGATGAGTACACAAATTGTCGGTGACTTTTTGGAACTGCATTTAAACAATCAAAACAAACTTCAACGGCATATCTTTCAACGTGACCTTTGATATCAGTCTAAGTGACTTTTAGGAACTGCAGTGAAGCAAACTTTCCAATCCCAAATCGACCCATGCCCAGTACCCTCAGTACTTGTGTAGATGCTTTTGTATATAAACTCAGCAAAAAAAGAAACGTCCTCTCACTGTCAACTGCTTTTATTTTCAGCAAACTTAACATGTGTAAATATTTGTATGAACATAACCAGATTCAACAACTGAACAAGTTCCACAGACATGTGACTAACAGAAATGGAATAATGTGTCCCTGAACAAAGGGGGGGTCAAAATCAAAACTAACATTCAGTATCTGGTGTGAACACCAGCTGCATTAAGTACTGCAGTGCATCTCCTCCTTGTGGACTGCATCAGATTTGCCAGTTCTTGCTGTGAGATGTTACCCGACTCTCTGCGAGTTCCCGGACATGTCTGGGGGGAATGGCCCTAGCCCTCACCCTCTGATCCAACAGGTCCCAGACGTGCTCAATGGGATTGAGATCTGGGCTCTTCGCTGGCCATGGCAGAACACTGACATTCCTGTCACTGACATTTCTGCAGGAAATCACGCACAGAACGAGCAGTATGGCTGGTGGCATTGTCATGCTGGAGGGTCATGTCAGGATGAGCCTGCAGGAAGGGTACCACATGAGGGAAGAGGATGTCTTCCATGTAATGCACAGCATTGAGATTGCCTGCAATGACAACAAGCTCAGTCCGGTGATGCTGTGACACACCGCCCCAGACCATGACAGACCCTCCACCTCCAAATCGATCCTGCTCCAGAGTACAGGCCTCGGTGTAACGCTCATTCCTTCGTCGATAAATGTGAATCCGAGCATCACCCCTGGTGAGACAAAACCGCGACTCGTCAGTGAAGAGCACTTTTTGCCAGTCCCGTCTGGTCCAGTGACGGTGGGTTTGTGCCCATAGGCGACATTGTTGCCTGTGATGTCTGGTGAGGACCTGCCTTAAAACAGGCCTACAAACCCTCAGTCCAGCCTCTCTCAGTCTATTGCGGACAGTCTGAGCACTGATGGAGGGATTGTGCGTTCCTGGTGTAACTCGGACTGTTGTTGTTGCCATCCTGTACCTGTCCCGCAGGTGTGATGTTCAGATGTACCGATCCTGTGCAGGTGTTGTTACACGTGGTCTGCCACTGCGAGGACGATCAGCTGTCCGTCCTGTCTCCCGGTAGTGCTGTCTTAGGCGTCTCACAGTATAGACATTGCAATTTATTGCCCTGGCCACATCTGCCTCCTTGCAGCATGCCTAAGGCACGTTCACGCAGATGAGCAGGGACCCTGGGCATCTTTCTTTTGGTGTTTTTCAGAGTCAGTAGAAAGGCCTCTTTAGTGTCCTAAGTTTTTATAACTGTGACCTTAATTGCCTACCGTTTGTAACCTGTTAGTGTCTTAACGACCGTTCCACAGGTGCATGTTCATTAATTGTTTATGGTTAATTGAACAAGCATGGGAAACAGTGTTTAAACTATTTACAATGAAGATCTGTGAAGTTATTTGGATTTTTACGAATTATCTTTGAAAGACAGGATCCTGAAAAAGGGGCGTTTATTTTTTTGCTGAGTTTATAATGTATGTGTACACCCCTTCAAATTAGTGAATTCGGCTATTTCAGCAATATCCGTTGATGACAGGTGTATAAAATCGAGCACACAGCCATGCAATCTCCATAGACAAACATTGGCAGTAGAATGGCCTTAATGAAGAGCTCAGTGACTTTCAATGTGGCAGCGTCATAGGATGCCACTTTTCCAACAAGTCAGTTCATCAAATGTCTGCCCTACTAGAGCTACCCTGGTCAACTGTAAGTGCTGTTATTGTGAAGTGGAAATATCTAGGAGCAACAACAGCTCAGCCACGAAGTGGTAGGCCCGCAAGCTCACAGAACGGAACCGGCAAGTGCTGAAGCACATAAAAATCATCTGTCTCCAGTTGCAACACTCACTAGCGAGTTCCAAAGTGCCTCTGGAAGCAATGTCAGCACAAGAACTGTGCGTCGGCAGCTTCATGAAATGGGTTTCCATGGCCAAGCAGCCACACACAAGCCTAAGATCACCATGCGCAATGCCAAGCGTCAACTGGAGGGGTGTAAAGCTCACCGCCATTGAACTCTGGTGCAGTGAAAACACATTCTCTGGAGTGATGAATCACGCTTCACCATCTGGCAGTCCGACGGACGAATCTGGGTTTGGCAGATACCAGGAGAACGCTACCTGCCCCAATGCATAGCGCCAAATCTAAAGTTTGGTGGAGGATGAATAATGGTCTGTTTTTCATGGTTTGGGGTTGGCCCCTTAGTTCCATTGAAGGGAAATTTTAATGCTACAGCATACAATTCATGACATTCTATACAATTCTGTGCTTCCAATTTTGTGGCAAAAGTTTCAGGAATGCCCTTTCCTGTTTCAGCATGACAATGTCCCCGTGCACAAAGCGAGGTTCATACAGAAATGGTTTGATGAGATAACTTTTTTTAAATTAGGGGGTAGATCAGTTTTAATATTGCAGATAGATTGCGTCTTCCATCAATGTAATTGTCTGCACCCTTTCCAATCCCCCCTATTATATTTATTTATTTATATTTATATATATATATATATATAGTAAATATATTTTCCTTTATTATTTTCCCCTAACCCAACCACCCCTCCCCTAATTGGAGTAAACTAATGGACAACAGCAAAAAAAAAAAAAAATCTACAATTTTTTTTGTAAAAACCTATTTTTGGTTTGTCATTATAGGGTATTGTGTGTTGAGGGGAAAAATGTATTTAATCAATTTTAGAATAACGCTGTAATGTAACAAAATATGGAAAAAGTCAATGGTTCTGAATACTTTACAAATGCAGTGTATTTTACAATAGTTATCCGTTGTTGGTTCTTAATCCCATTCTTCAACTACCCTCAATCCCTTCCTTCTATCTCTGAAGACCATTGAGTTTTGATTTATATTTGCCATATATTTTTAACTGCTGTTTCACAAAGCTCTGAACCTATATACATTTTACGGACACAGTATATTTTACATTAGTTATCTTGTTTTTAGTCCCACCCTTCAGCTCCACTCAACCCCTCCGATCTATCTCTGAACACCATCCAGTTTAGATTTCTAGTTGCCATATATTTTTCAATGTTGCTGATATTTTACAACAGTTCTGAACCTTTCTATTCTCATAGTTTCTACAGATTGTAAATTAAAGATACATTTTTTTGCTAAAAGTGTTATATTATTGATAAATTGACTGACTTTTCAAATCACAGAGCAGTGCTATTTGCAGAGTTAGCTCCAGGTAAATGTTGCAATTCTTCAGCCATTCCTGAACCTGTGACCAAAAACAAGCTACCAAAACAATTGGTTGCAAGAATTTTGTATAATTTAAATTGAGAAATTCTACGTTTTGAATCCGGCAGTATTTTGTGTATCAGTTCATAAACCATGTGCCATGGAATCGGTACATTAAAAATCTCTTCCCAACTATTTTGCAATCTACAGTCGTGGCCAAAGGTTTTGAGAATGACACAAATATACATTTTCACAAAGTCTGCTGCCTCAGTTTGTATGATGGCAATTTGCATATACTCCAGAATGTTATGAAGAGTGATCAGATTAATTGCAATTAATTGCAAAGTCCCTCTTTGCCATGCAAATTAACTGAATCCCCCCAAAAAACATTTCCACTGCATTTCAGCCCTGCCACAAAAGGACCAGCTGACATCATGTCAGTGATTCTCTCGTTAACACAGGTGTGAGTGTTGACAAGGACAAGGCTGGAGATCAATCTGTCATGCTGATTGAGTTCGAATAACAGACTGGAAGCTTCAAAAGGAGGGTTGGAGTCATTGTTCTTCCTCTCTCAACCATGGTTACATGCAATGGACACACGTGCCGTCATCATTGCTTTGCACAAAAAGGGCTTCACAGGCAAGGATATTGCTGCCAGTAAGATTGCACCTAAATCAACCATTTATCGGATCATCAAGAACTTCAAGGAGAGCGGTTAAGTTGTTGTGAAGAAGGCTTCAGGGCGCCCAAGAAAGTCCAGCAAGTGCCAGGACCGTCTCCTAAAGTTGATTCAGCTGCAGGATCGGGGCACTACCAGTACAGAGCTTGTTCAGGAATGGCAGCAGGCAGGTGTGAGTGCATCTGCACGCACAGTGAGGCGAAGACTTTTGGAGGATGGCCTGGTGTCAAGAAGGGCAGCAAAGAAGCCACTTCTCTCCAGGAAAAACATCAGGGACAGACTGATATTCTGCAAAAGGTACAGGGATTGGACTGCTGAGGACTGGGGTAAAGTCATTTTCTCTGATGAATCCCCTTTCTGATTGTTTGGAGCATCCGGAAAAAAGCTTGTCCAGAGAAGGTAAGGTGAGCGCTACCATCAGTCCTGTGTCATGCCAACAGTAAAGCATCCTGAGACCATTCATGTGTGGGGTTGCTTCTCAGTCAAGGGAGTGGGCTCACTCACAATTTTGCCTAAGAACACAGCCATGAATAAAGAATGGTACCAACACATCCTCCGAGAGCAACTTCTCCCAACCATCCAGGAACAGTTTGGTGACGAACAATGCCTTTTCCAGCATGATGGAGCACCTTGCCATAAGGCAAAAAGTGATAACTAAGTGGCTCTGGGAACAAAACATCGATATTTTGGATCCATGGCCAGGAAACTCCCCAGACCTTAATCCCATTGAGAACTTGTGGTCAATCCTCAAGAGGCGGGTGGACAAACCCAGAAGTTAATTGACAGCATACCAGGGCTGATTGCAAAGGTCTTGAAAAAGAAGGGTCAACACTGCAAATATTGACTCTTTGCATCAAATTCATGTAATTGTCAATAAAAGCCTTTGAGACTTATGAAATGCTTGTAATTATACTTCAGTATTCCATAGTAACATCTGACAAAAATATCTGAAGACACTGAAGCAGAAAATGTTGTGGAAATTAATTTTTGTGTCATTCCCAAAACTTTTGGCCACGACTGTATATGGTTGGAAGAACTTGAGTGGCCGCACAGAGCCTCGACTGTACCAGCATCAAACACTGTTGGAATGAATTGGAGCGCCGACTGTGAGCCAGGCCTAATCACCCAACATCACTGCCCAACCTTACTAATGCTTGTGGCTGAATGGAAGCAAGTCCCCACAGCAATGTTCCAAATTCTAGTGGAAAGCCTTCCCAGAAGTGTGGAGCTTGTTATAGCAGCAGAGGGTGGACCAACTCCATATTAATGCCCATGATTTTGGAATGAGATTGGCCAGGTGGAATTTGTACCATATCGCATACACCTCATCCTCTCATATTTAACACCCCCGATTCAAATAATCAGAACCTGCACTCATACCAGCCTTTGCCAGGAGAAATTTCCCAACTCGTATGTAGGGGCGGGAGCTAGGGGTCGATTTGGCATAGGTCACTCCTTGTTTACTACTTATTAACTTGTTTACCCAATGCTTACCTGCACCTCCTGTATTCTGTTCTCTGTTTTCCAGACAAAGGAAGTCCAACTCTTTCGGTATGCAGTCGGGGAGGGAGTAAAGCTGGCTATATGGGGGCGATGACAGACCCCTTAGTCCCCGGCGATGACCTTGAGGTCAAGGCATTGTGAAGAACTGGGTGGCCACGACCACTACACCCCTGCTCCGATGGTCATCCTTCTTCATCTATCTCAAGTTGTCAAAAGTGTGCATCTGTCCTCCACCTGCTTCAGGTTCCAAATGACAAACAAACCCTAATAAACACTTCAACATTGGCTCGCGGGGGAAAGACGTCCGGAGTCTTAATTACGCCAATGGGAAACAGAACAGACATCGAACCCATCTCTGCCTTATTCCACAAATACTCGTAACTCGTTCCATTTAACAAAAAATAAGTCATTACAAACAAAATATGTAACAGTATGCATTTTATTTGTACCTTTATTTATTGGCAATTTTTTTCTGTATTATAGCATGCTTTGAAAAGTCTCTTCTCTTATGTTTTATATTTTCCCAAATGGCTATTGAAGAAAAAAAAAGCAGTTTTTATGACTATATGATCCAACACTTGTGATTGGTACCGGAATTTCTCCATCCCACCAATGAGATTGTGCCTGGTGCCTCTGAAGCGCCTGAGTGATCCACCCATGCCAACCCTCACCACCCAATCAATAAACCTGTGTTGAATATGTGACATGATAATGAGCTCAACTTACTTACTTTCTTATTCTAATATAAAGCATAAGTCAGTGAATGACTTTTTGGGGCAGGTTCTCTCGGACACAGATTAAACCTAGTCCTGGACTAAAAAGCATGTTCAATGGAGAATCTCCTAAAGTTGTTTTTAGTCCAGGACTAGGCTTAATCTGTGTCCGGGAAAACACCACAGAGTTTGTTAGTCCTTTGTTCTGTTTTAAACACAATTGGTCCCTATAGGTTACATAGTGCAAATGTTATTATTTTAGAGTACAGCAGGCAAAACATGTTCAGCGCCTTTAAAATGACAAATTAAGCCTCAAAGGGAGGGAGCAAAAAAGAGAAGGAGAGTAGTACTTAAGATGAAGGCAATTGCTCAACATATTGGTATGCAAATACTGAAAACTATACATTTTGTCCAATTGCAATCTGACCTCAAGTGTCACTATATCTGAATATGACCTATAGTTCACCAAGTAAATCACCAAAAGGATGCATTAATACTATCTACACAGACACCTATGGTGCCCTGCAACTTGAGTGTTTATAAGAGGACAATACAGGCAGACAAGACCATTAGTTACAGTGTTATTACTCAACCACAAACACCTATATGACACAATGGTTACGGTTGCAGTTACTTCTTGGTGGGGTCGATCACCCTGCCCATGAAGAGAATGCTGCTGGTGGCCTGGTGGTAAATTAGGAAGAGGAAAGGCCGGTTCACGGTGAGCCGAGGAGGTAGACTAGCGAAGATGTTTGGGGCATGAGCATTCCCGGTGCTGCTGGTCTCGTCCACGATGATGGCCGCCTTGTGCACAACCTGAAATCACAGAATAAAGCTAAGAAAGTATTGTATGGTTAAGATGTCAGGAAAGTGAATAATGCTGCCAACTGGCCCCAGATCTGTTTGTGCTCTTGCCTACTCCATTGCTGTCCAGTATCCTGGTCAAGCCAATTGCCATTGTCATGACATTGACAAAGAGTGGCAAGGAGTTGGCATGATAGTGCTAATAGACAACTGGCAGCACGAAGCTGATGGAAGCCTAATGATGCCTTTGGAAAATGCAGCTTCCTTGTTTATTTAGATCCCCCATTAGCTTTTGGGTTCACAAAAAACACAACATGACAAGTAACAAAACACTGATAGACAAGGAAACTCACACAAATGTAAAATACAACAATATACAGTGCATTTGGAAAGTATTCAGACCCCTTGACTTTTTCCACATTTTGTTACGTTACAGCCTTATTTTAAAATTGACATTTTTTGTAAATTTTTTGGTCAATCTACACACAATACCCCATAATGACAAAAGGGAAAACAGGTTTTTAGACATTTTTGCAAATGTATTAGAAATACCTTATTTACATAAGTATTCAGACCCTTTGCTATGAGACTCAAAATTGAGCTCAGGTGCATCCTGTTTCCATTGACCATCCTTGATGTCTATACAACTTGAATAGAGTCCACCTGTGGTAAATGCAATTGATTGGACATGATTTCGAAAGCACACACCTGTCTATATAAGGTCCCACAGTTGACAGTGCATGTCAGAGCAAAAACCAAGTCATGAGGTCGGAAGGCACTCCTCAGTAAAAGGCACATGACAGCCCGCTTGGAGTTTACCAAAAGGCATCTAAAGACTCTCAGACCATGAACAAGATTCTCTGGTCTGATGAAACCCAGATTGAACTCTTTGGCCTGAATGCCAAGCGTCACATCTGGAGGAAACCTAGTACCATCCCTACGTTGAAGCATGGTGATGGCAGCGTCATGCTGTGGGGATGTTTTTCAGCGGCAGGGACTGGGAGACCCGTCAGGATTGAGGGAAAGATGAACGGAGCAAAGTACAGAGAGATCCTTGATCAAAACCTGCTCCAGAGCGCTCAGGACCTCAGACTGGGGCGAAGGTTCACCATCCAACAGGACAACAACCCTAAAAACACAGCCAAGACAACGCAGGAGTGGCTTCGGGACAAGTCTGAATGTCTTTGAGAGGCCCAGCCAGAGCCCGGACTTGAACCCGATCGAACATCTCTGGAGAGAACTGTTAATAGTTGTGCAGCGACGCTCCCCATCCAACCTGACAGAGCTTGAGAGCATCTGCAGAAAAGAATGAGAGAAACTCCCCAAATACAGGTGTGCCAAGCTTGTAGCGTCATACCCAAGAAGACTCGAGGCTGTAATCGCTGCCAAAGGTGCTTCAACAAAGTACTGAGTAAAGGATCTGAATACTTATGTAAATGTTTTTTATTTATTTATTCATTATGGGGTATTGCTTGTAGATTGATCAGGAATAAAACAATGTAAATCAATTTTTGAATAAGGTTGTAACGTAAGAAAATAAGGGAAGTCAAGGGGCCTTAATACATTCCGAATGTACAAACAATGCAAAAAATAAATACAATTTTTGTGTGTGTCCCTGCCGTTCCATGATTTTTTTACAGGTAATTTTACTGTTTGCTTGAGTAATTGGAGATTTTCAATGCAATTATGGCTCTGTATAAAACTGCGTTGCCGTGAATTAGTTTTGGACTTGGGAAGAGACCCCTGGTGGCATGTCTTGTGGGGTTTGTATGGATGTTTGAGCTGAATTTTATTTGATTATGCAGACAATCTGGAATTTGTCACAGTAATATTTCTCATTCCTAGAAGAGAAGCAGTTAATCTCTCGTTTAACCCTCAACCAGGAAAGACTGCCATGCATACTGTTGATGTTAGTTCTGTATGTGCAGTTAAGGGCAAGGTGTGCTGCTCTGTTTTAAGCCAGCTGCAGCTTTGCTAGGTCTTTCTTCGCTGCACTTGACCATATTACAGGACAGTAATCAAGATGGGACAAGACCAGAACCTGAACAACTACTACAGTTGGTTTGTGTAAAAAAATGCATAACATCTGTTTATAACAGACATACCCCTCCCCATCTTCACAACAACTTTGTCAATATGACTTGACCATGAGAATTGACCATCCAATGTTATACCTAGGAGTTTAGCTTCCTCAACTTGCTCAATGGTCCCACCCTTTAAGTACAACTCCAGTTGGTTTAGGTCTTCGAGCATTGGTATTCAAAGTCAGGGTCGGGGAAACTGCATTTTACATACATTTATTGGGTAAATGTATTTATTGGTTTCTTTTCATTTTGATAAGAGATGAAACTGTAATGAATTGAAGGTTATTTGTTGATGTAAAAATAGCATTGTATTTGGCAAAACACAATCCTTGCCATCATTTTACTAAGAACAGGCAGAAAACTGATTGGGGGGCTGTTAGAGCCGGCAAAGTGTGCTTTACTATTTTTTAGGCAGTGGAATTACTTTAGCTTCCTTCCACACCTGTGGACACATACACAGTCTTGTATAACTAACCTTGTGGGGACACACAATTCAGTCCCATTCAAAATCCTATTTTCCCTAACCCTAACCTTAACCCCAAAACCTAATCCTAAACCTAACTGTATCTCCTAACCCGAAAACTAACCCTAGCTAAACCTAATTCTAAACCTAACAGTAAAATCGAACCTTAACCTCCTAGAAATAGCATTTGACCTTGTGGGGACTAACAAAATGTCCCCAGTTGGTCAATTTGTTTTTGGTTTACTATACTTGTGGGGTCTTCTGGTCCCCACAAGTAAAGTTAAACACACACACACACTCCTTTATGCATTGGTTAAAGATAAAGAAAATAGCGGTGGCAATACAGTCTGCTACCGTTCTCAATAGTTTCCCATCAAGGTTGTCTATACCTGGTGGCTCATCATTATTGATAACTATAGTTTTTCCACCTCTCCCACACTAACTTGACCAAATTCAAAACAGCAATCTTTCTCTTTCATTATTAGATATTTTGTACAAAAATACTGTATGATGGTTTAATGTTGTCATTTCACTACTGAGTTTTACTAGTGAAATAGTCATTGAAATAACTGGCAATATCGAAAGGTTTTGTTATAAATTAACCATCAACTTCAATGAACGATGAAGATTAATTGGGTTTTCCACACATGATATTATTTAGGGTACATCAAAGTTTTTTTCCATTGTGTTTTATGTCATTTATCTGTGTTTGGTAATATAATGTATTCTTCTTTTTGTTAAGTTTAGTCACATTTCTCAATTTACAGTATGTCAACCAATCAGCTGAGCAGGCCGACGTGTTTTCCACCTCTTTTGCATAATTTCTTTGAACCATACAATTTTGCAATTCATCATCAATCCAGGGGGCTATAATAGTTCTCACAGGTAGTTACTTAACAGGTGCATGCTTATAAACAATTGGCATTAATACTTTTACAAATACTTGCAATGCTGCATCTGGATTCACTTCCTCACACACATCAAACCAACATACATTGTCTTCAACAAACAAATCCTGAGGAAACATTTTGTATTATCTCTTATAAATTAATTTAGGCCCAACATTTGGCACTTTGGATTTCCTTGTTATTGCCACAATGTTATGGTCACTACAGCCGGGAATGGAAACTGATATTGCCTTGGAGCAAAGCTCTGTAGCATTAGTGAAGATATGATCAATACAAGTGGATGTTCAACAGTCACTACAAAGATACAGAGCTCCTTCCAAACTGAGTTGCCGGGAGAAAAAGACAACCACTCAGGGATTTCACCATGAGGCCAATGGTGATTTTTAAATAGTTAATGGCTGTGATAGGAGAAAACTGAGGATGGAACAACAATATTATAGTTACTACAAAACACTAACCTTAATGACAAGAGTGAAAAGGAAGCCTGTACAGAATTTTTTTAAATATCACAAAAGACACATCCTGTTGGCAACAGGACACTAAAGTAATACTGTAAAAAATGTGGCAAAGGAATTAACTTTTTGTCCTAAATACAAAGTGTTATATTTGGGGCAAATCCAGGACAACACATCACTGTGTACCGCTCTCCATAATTTAAAGCATGGTGGTGGCTGCATCATGTTATGGGTATGCTTGCCATCGGCAAGAACTGGGGAGTTTTTCAGGATGACAAGAAACGGAATGTAGCTCAGCACAGGCAAAATCCTAGAGGAAAACCTGGTGTAGTCAGATTTCCAACAGACACAGAGACAAATTCACCTTTCAGTAGGACAATAACCCTAAAACACACAGCCAAATCTACACTAGAGTTGCTTACCAAGACGACATTGAATGTTCCTGAGTTGCCTAATTACAGTTTTTACTTAAATCTATTTGAAAATCTATGGCAAGACTTAAATGGCTGTCTAGCAATGATCAACAACAAACTTGATAGAGCTTGAAGGATTGTAAAAATAATAGTGGGCAAATATTGCACAATCCAGGTGTGCAAATCTCTTAAGAGACTCACCCAAAAAGAAAATAATTCCTCTGCCAAATGTGTTTCTATAGTTTGTAAAATCAATGACATTTTTCCTTTCACTTTGACTTTAGACTATTTGTGTAGATTATTGACAAAAAAGACAATTAAATCCATTTTAACCCCACTTTGTAACACAACAAAATGTGGAAAAAGTATAGGGGAGTAAATACTTTAACTACGGCTAAACGCATAACACGATTCAAATTCAGAAAGGTAGTTAGTAACCACATTTTTTTTTTACTTTCAAAACGTTCAATACAACAAACCGAGCTCTCCCTCGTGTCATACCGGATGTTCACACGCTTACCGGATGTGAACGTACAAACCTTTTTAAACGTACAAACCTTTTTAAATGTACTAACCTTTTTAAATGTACTAACCTTTTTAAATGTACTAAAAGATTAGTACATTTAAAAAGGTTAGTACATTTAAAAAGATTAGTACATTTAAAAAAAAAACATTTAAAAAGGTTAGTACATTTAAAAAAGTTAGTACATTTAAAAAAAAAAGTTTTTAAATGTACTAACCTTTTTAAATGTACTAACCTTGACTTGTCTTACTCTGGAAGACTGTCTTTACTGTGAATGAATGCATGACATTCTGAGAATAATGTTACCAAAGAAATCGGTTTGCCAATTTAACTTTGGGAAAGCACTGATAAATATTATCACATAATATATTATTATTTAATCACTTTATTATGATTTTGTAGCAACTCACTTGTATTCACTTGGGGCTCTGATGAGACACATTGCTTTGGGAATATTATGAAGCTTTTCATTTTCTGTTAGTAAAAAGTCGTGGCCACAAGTTACCAAGAACCCTTGGCCTTCAGCAAGATGCCTATTCCTGTCTTCCCTTTCACAGAGACAATTAACCCAAACAGTATAAAGTAACCACAGGTGGGCATTCAAGACGACGCTGGAAGTGGGATGCATCTAAAATTATTTTTAGTCCCCCACCCACCCCACAGTGGGTATCTATCACTCCTCCATTATCTCAGTCTAACACTTGAGCAAGAGGCCGTCAAGTGACATACAAACACACAGTGGTGGACACACTTATGGAGACACTGTGACAGACACGTACATGAGGGAGAAACACATTCACACTGATGAACAACACACAAATAGATATGCACACTCAATGACGGATACACACACACACTAATGGAGAAACACCAGCTCACACACACACACTGACCTCAGAGAGCCTCAGGCCCGTTTCCCCACCGATGCCAGAGAAGTCAGCACTGTCCTGGAAGACCTCGCTAATCCCCAGGCCTGGCAGGACCTTCTGCAGGGAGTATGACTGCTCCAGTATAAATCTAGGCAGCTGCACCTCCAGCCTTCTGCAAATCACAGGAAGTGACATCATAATCATTAGGAATGGGTCATTAGGAATGAGTGTTTGAACTTCTAAAAAAGCAAATGAGTAAATTATTAGAATATATACTCCAGCATTTGCTCTATCAGCATTGGCTTTATTCTCCAGCATTTTGGATTTAAGATCAAATGTTTTATATGAGGCGACTGACATCTTTTATTTGAGGGTATTTTCATGTCCCCAAAACATGCTAACCTCGCACCATTACCAATAACGGGAGGTTAGCATTTTTGTTGGGCTATGATATTTATGCCTAACTTTTTCATCAACTCCAATTCGGCTGGCGGCACAGAATATTATCATCCTAGTCCATTGTTGATTCATACTACAGTTTACTAAATAGCATAAATTACAGTAACAAAACCCATTTGGCTTCAACGAGTATAGGCCTTTACGCATTGCACTTCTCAAATAAAAAATACTATAAGCTCCCGTAAATTGTATTGTATGTGTGAGGCACGTTCTCAATAAGCAAAATATAGCCTAGGCCTACTATTGATATGGCGTTATAGGACTGAAATAATCTGAATAGCCTATGCTTGAAGGAGCACTCCTCTGGTAACCGGACAAGAGGCACTCTGGAAATGGTGACGGATACACGCCAAATGGAGTATGCATGAGTAGACCATTTAGAAACCTTTCATGGATAGGCTACTTAGCTAATGCATGGCCAGGATAAGAAAGACACCAGATGCTTTGGTGTTGAACCAACTTTCGTTATAGTAAGGTAAGGGTGGCCAACTACGGCTTGTTTTTTTCCACATTTTGTTACGTTACAGCCTTATTCTAAAATTGATTAAATAAAAATATCTAATCTACACACAATATCCCATAATGACAAAGCGAAAATAGGTTTTTCAAAATGTTTGCAAATGTATAAAAAAAAACAATAAACAGAAATACCTTATTTACATAATAATTCAGACCCTTTGCTATATGAGACTTGAAATTGAGCTCAGGTGTATTCTGTTTCCATTGATCATCCTTGAGATGTTTCTACAACTTGATTGGAGTCCACCTGTGGTAAATTCAATTGATTGGACATTGATTTGTAAAGGCACATACCTGTCTATATAAGGTCCCACAGTTGACAGTGCACGTCAGAGCAAAAACCAAGTCATGTGGTTGAAGGAATTGTCTGTAGAGCTCTGAGACAGGATTGTGTTGAGACACAGATCTGGGGAAGGGTACCAAAAAATGTCTGCAGCATTGAAAGTCCCCAAGAACACAGTGGCCTCCATCATTCTTAAATAAAATAAATTTGAGCTGGCAGACCCGGCCAAACTGCATAATCGGTGGGGAGAAGGGCCTTGGTCATGGAGGTGACCAAGAACCTGATGGTCACTCTGACAGACGTCCAGAGTTCCTCTGTGGAGATGATAGAACCTTCCAGAAGGACAACCATCTCTGCTGCACTGGCCAGACTGAAGCCACTCCTCAGTAAAAGACACATGACAGCCCACTTGGAGTTTGTCAAAAGGCACCTAAAGGACTTTAAGACCATGAGATACAAGATTCTCTGTTCTGATGAAACCAATATTGAACTCTATGGCCTGAATGCCAAGCATTACTTCTGGAGGAAACCTGGCACCATGCCTATGGCGAAGCACTGCGGTGGCAGCATCATGCTGTGGGGATGTTTTTCAGCGGCAGGGACTGGGAGACTAGTCAGAATCAAGGGAAAGACGAACAGTGCAATGTCCAGAGAGATCCTTGATGAAAACCTGCTCTAGAGTGCTCAGGACCTCCGACTGGGGCAAAGGTTCACCTTCCAATAGGACAACGACCCTAAGCACACAGCCAAGACAACGTAGAAGTCTCTGAATGTCCTTGACTGGCCCAGCTAGTGCCCGGACTTGAACCGGAATGAACATCTCTGGAGAGACCTGAAAATAGCTGTGCAGCGACGCTCCCCATCCAACCTGACAGAGCTTGAGGATCTGCAGTGAAGAATTGGAGAAACTCCCCAAATACCAGTGTGCCAAGCTTCATACCGAAGAAGACTCGAGGCTGTAATCGCTGCCAAAGGTGCTTCAACAAAGTACTGAGTAAAGGGTCTGAATACTTATGTAAATGTGATATTTCAGTTTTTTTTTTATCAGTTTGCTTCATCATTATGGGGTATTGTGTGTAGATTGAGGACAAAAAAACAATTTCATCCATTTCAGAATAAGGCTGTATAGCCTACATGGAGGGGTTTTTACGCACATCCAAAATAATAACAGGAGCTGGCTAAATAGCCTGCATAGATAAAAAGGAGGATGTCCAATCACTGTTTTGCTGCTGACAATCTACATATTTTATTAAAGCTTAGGTGATTAAGATTAATTTTAAAGCGGTCTCACATATTGATAGACTTGACTACTTGGTGAATGCATTGGGCATAATTTTCTGTTTCTAAATACGAGGTTTACGGGCACAAAGAGCACATCTTTCTTGTTCCATGTGCATATGGGCACTGTGTATCACAGCTGGATAGGCTGAGCTTCTGTAGTCAAAATCCATGGCATAACTAACCAAGTTGCCGCTAAGACCAGCTTTCGGTTGGTCTTAAACATCCCCACCAGCGCATACTGAAATTGGTACCTTGGCGCACGTTTTTAAGGACACACTTCAGATATTGCCACCCCTCCCACATCAGCGTGCTCATATAAGACAGGTAAATGACCAATCCTGGCACTAGGGTTTGGAAATTGAAGAGCGCTGGCTTTATCAGGTCGAAATCACAAACTAGCGTGCCTTTGAAAATTGCGCTGACTTAACACCAGACGAAAATAGAGCTCTACCAAAGTTAGGAAGATTTTTGGTCCAAATCGGAAGTTAGGTACTATATTTATTGAAAATTATATGAATCCCAGAAATTAAAATGGCAAAATTGGGTGCAATCAATTAGCTTAATTTCTCAGATCAAATTATATTTCAACAAAATAATGTTTCAGGAATGCTAATCTTATTTGTTTTTAACTACAGAAACGATTTCAGCACAATCTGATGCATTTTTAGGTTGAACGACCCATGAACTACATATAAGCAACCCATTCCATTGTTGTAGTCCAATCCAACCTACGTCCTCTTGAGTTGTTTGAGCCAGCCTTGGAAGCGTTCTCCCGTGATCTCCTCGTCGATGGAGGTGTAGTCCACGTCCTCGTCGGGCAGAAGCACCAGCATGGCGGCGCCGCCCGTCATGGGCAGCTTCAGGACACCCAGTTTGAGAGAGCGGTCGTACGCCAGGTAGTACTTGTCGGAGCGGAACATCATGGGAACCATGGCAATTTTGTACTTGTTCACGTAGAAGCGCTCATCCTGGGTGAAGCTGGTATTGAAGGTGAGGGCAAACTGGCCTGGTGAGAGAAACAGAAAAGGGAATCAAATAGAAAAGATACATGTTGCTGTCACAACTGATATACATGTTGATGTCACAATACCCAACCTCACTTACACACGAACAAGGCTGGGAGCAGCATCATCCACAAAGCAGTGCTAATAGAGCATTTGCAGATGTTAGGTGCCTTGTTCAATGCATCAACGGCAGTGAATGGCACCTGGAAAGATATGTTTATAAACAGACTGTGCTTACAATAATCTCATTCCCAGACACTTCTGCCCTTTGTGCTTCAGCCTGGGGGCATGGTTATGTTTACAAAAGGTCATAAAATACAGGTGTAAAATACTGTATAATATAATAATAATAACAACAACATTTGCCATTTAGCAGACGCTTTTATCCAAAGCAACTTTTTTTGCGTATGGGTGTTCCAGGTAATCAAACCCATTATCCTGGAGTTGCAAGCACCATGTTCTACTGAACCCCTGTGCCTACTCCTCACCTTGAAAGAAGACGGCAGTGATTAGCATCATCTGGGTCTGGGGGTCGATGGCGCTGACCACCTCCTTCACCTGCTCCCTGGTGTAGGTGGAGAAAAACTGGTTGATGGTGTCCTTGGCTGCCCCGTCGCTATAGTCCAGCCCCTGGACATTTCCTCCATACTTGGTCTGCACAATGTCTCGGTAGGTCGAGTCCACTTTGAACTGCTGGCGGGGAAGGATGCCGATACCCTGGTTCACAAACCCGCTCTGGGCCATGCTATCCCGGACACTCTGGAACAGTTCTGGCATAGAAAACAATTGAAAATGTACATTTGAAAAAAAAAATCTGACAAACACAAACAAAGAGAAAAATTATGGAAACAATACAGGGTCAGCCGCAGAGCAATGTCACTTTTTTGAGGTGAAGTGCCTTGCTCAAGGGCACAACAGCAAAATAATCTGATACCAGGAACTCTTCGGTTACTGATTCGTTTTCTCCTCTAGCCTGGGATTTGAATCCACCACCACCCTCCCACTTACTGGTCAGCATCTCTATTCTCTAGGGATAAATACCTGGGATCCTTAGGTAGTCGAGAGCATTCAGACTCAGGCCCTGAAGGAGTTGCTCGCGTGTAGAGCCGTCAGCGCCACTCATCAATGCAGCTAAACCCAGAGATACGGTGAATGGGGAGAGAAGGACGTTGTCATCAGTGGTGCTAGCAATGGCACGGTACAGCCGGGCGGCGAAGTCAGCATTTCTGGTGCTCAGGTCCTGGATTTCCACAGCGCTGGGCTCCTGTGCCAGGAGGGGCATGGCGAGAAGTGGGATGCACGCCAGGAGGGGGAGGAGTCTGGACGTCATGGTTCTTCCTCCGCTTTTCTCAGCTCGCAATGGAAACAAAATATACATGTTTTAAGCAAAGTGTCCTAAGCAAGTTAAGTTCAACACTAACACATAAACATTGAATTAGTCTAGCGTTAAAGGTATAGTACACTCCAAAATCAAAGGTTGTCTGACATTTTCATACAAAACAAATGGTGTAAAATCAATAATATTGGAAAAAATTTGATTTTGGGGTCCACTATCTTTTTAATATTTATATAATTATGTACGATATGTAATAGGCTATTAAAATTACAATATTTTATTAGGACAGTAAAGAACCTACATATTACAAATGATACATTTGATGGGCAATGCAGACAGTGCTACAGTAGCTTCGGGACCGCAACTAGGATCCTGTATATAGTATGGGATCCTAGTTGCGCATCATTCAGGTGCCTGTCATCCGAAATTCATTACAGCCCTAAAGTGTTCTGTTTAAAAAAACTGATTCCACAAAATAGGATCACTATTCTAAAAAACTGTCAGTGTCCAGAGTAGCTGAGTAAACTCCACTTCATAAATCTTAATGGAGTTGACTTGCGAAGAGTGTCAGCGGAGTGTACCTCCGACTACATCGAGTCGGTATCAGTTGATACTTTTTTAATGCGTACCTTCTACCTAAGTCTGTCCTGTGTAATTGCATTATTTTCTTTTGGTGCTGCAATCCGTCATTTTTGTTCAAAGGTCTGCGGCACCGTGAAAGTCATGGGCAGAGGCGTGGCTGAAGGACTCCGAATGCAGCACTATGGACAGCGGCACTGGCTGCAGCACAGTGGACAGTGGCACTCAGTTTAGAAATGTGGAAGGCTGCACTACCTTCAGCACCAGGCCAGCCAAAGACCGCGCCACAGCTCTGTTCACCCAACACACCTGTGCAGGATTACTAAATCAGCACACCTGCAAGGCATTCCCTAATCAACTGACTGGCACAAGACTGCAGGCTGGACCTCACTCAAGTGGAGCAGTTAGGAAGACAGCCAGAGCATGCCTACGCTCCCACTTCTGTAGTCGGGCAAACCTCACTCTTCCCGACAAGGTCCAATTCCGGCTTTTTTTTAAGAATATCCAGTCACTTCTGGGTAACAATTAAGTGATTATTTTAAATTAAAATGGTAAACAAATATATTTTAAAAACTGCTTCTTCGTAAAGAGGATTTTCTCAATTATGAATTTTGCTAGGAATGTCTGAGAGTGGTCTGAGTGGGGAAGGGAAAACTGAAAACTATTGGCAGAGAGATTTGGAACTCTTTCTTATTCGTCTATTATCTAAATTTACCACCTGCTGATGTCACCAGGCAGGCCAAAATAAATGTATCTTACACTTAAAGGGCGTTATCATTTTCACAATTTGACAGTATTATTCCAACCTCCATACAAAATATTAGGAACAACTTCCTAATATTGAGTTGCACTCTTTTTAACAGCCTCAATTCGTTGGCGCATGAACTCTACAAGGTGTCAAAAGCATTCCACAGGGATGCTGGCCCATGTTGACTCTAATGCTTCCCACAGTTGTGTCAAGACTATTTTCTCTATGCAGATTTTAGAATATTTGTATGAAAATGTATCTCCAATCAGATGGAAACCAATTATGTATATAAACCCTGGATTGCTGATGCTATGTATTGGACATTAATATAATAATAATAATAATATATGCCATTTAGCAGACGCTTTTATCAAAAGCAACTTGCAGTCATGCGTGCATACATTTTATGTATGGGTGGTGCTGGGAATTAATCCCCTTACCCTGGCTTTACATGTGCCATGCTCTACCAACTGAGCTACAAATGAATACCATCGAGAGGCTTTGAAGTCACCAGTTAGTCAGCCATATTGGCACTCCCCAGTAGGAAAAGTCCTCCATAGGAATGAATGGAATTCTACATTATTTCAATGAAATGTTTTAAGGACAAAATGACATATACCATTAGTCATCTCAAATATATAGACTTTAAGGAAATTATCTTTATATTGTTTTGTATGTTTAGCAACACATAACATAATTTAAAAGTATGCATTAAGGTGTCTGTAATATAATACATGTGGCAACAACGAATGAAGACATTAGTAAATGCATTTATAGAGCTTCCAGAGTGCCAAGATGGAGGCGTGGTGGCTTCAACACAGCGCCCCCTATCAGTCATCTAGTGTATAAACAAATCATTGATGGAAACCCAGCTACTGAAACATAAATAGGATGGGCTGGTAGGTTGTATCAGGCTCGTTGACCTTTATTAAAGTACCTTTTTGAATTGATTTTGGGGGGAGGTTTAACAGATTATGGCCCTGATCTTGGGAGATGGGGTGCTATTTATGTGCACATTCCAAAACCATTTAAACCATTCATGAATAGACAAATAGGCGGCTATTAAGCAAGAGTGCATCAAAACACCGTGATATCGTTGTATAAAATAAAATGGAACCCTAATCTAGCTTTAAAATGTACATCAATTTGAGTTATGGCAAGAGACATGGCAATAATATTATTATGCGTAGGCAATTTCAATAGCATGGGTGTAACGAACGGGGTTTCTTCACCGAAGATGATGCGACACTGAATAGCAACTCATATTTTAAAATAGAAAGGACGATAGAATACTTACTTTTGCACTAAAAAGCCTGGCTGGAAATTGATCAGGATAACGTCACAGATAACAAAAAATACGCCTGTGAAGACCTCCGTTCCGCAGGCAGGAATAAACAAGACCGAGCAAGAATAAGGCCATGAACTCGGCGATTTTCCTTCAAAGTAAAAGTCATGCAAAGAAGAATACAAAGAGTAGAAATTCGTACAAATTTATGAGGAAATGTTAGCAGTTTAACAATATGAAAACAGGAATAAAGTGAATCGCCTTTATAACACAAATAATATTATACTATTGACATTATCTTAACAGCATTATAAGTGATGATTACTAGATAGTTATCAAGGTAACAACAGTAATACAAATAAAACATGATTTATAATGCTACTATTAATAATAACAGTAATAACAATATTAGAAATAACATTATAATTATAATAATCAACTTTAGAAAACACTTTAAATCCCATTGTTAATTAGCCCATTCATATTGGACGTAGTACAATGGACACTCCTTTTATAGAGACACAACGTACACATAATTGTGTATGGTGCAATATATATTTTCAGTATGAAAAAATTATTGGATTTAAGCTGATTGGCCACTCTTTATGGGCCGCCAAATGAGCAGCGACACTCATCTTGGTGTAGACTCTGTGGATTTGGAAACTAGAAGTGCTCCTGAGTAGAATGGACCCCCATTTTACTGTGACACAAGCTACAGATAATTTTGTACGGTGCAATAAATGATAGTACACACACACACAACAAATAATGTTGACCATTTAGGCAAAAAAAAAAAACATATTATCTTATAGAAATACTTTGTATGATAACTAGTATGAAATATACAAATAATTGTGCACATTTTTCATCATTTTCGCACGAATTATTAATTTACAAAGTAAACAGGACGAGACATTTATTCTGGAGGATTCCAAATATCCATAACCCGGAAGTACATAGTTATTCTTGCCTGCTTCACAGTGGTATCAAAGATTTTTATAACAACGCCAGGATAGACCAGACCCTGTCGTTTAATGGGGAGCAAATTAATCCTAGTGCGCAGGACTAGCATTTTTTTTCAACTTTGGAAAAGTATAAAGTCTATAAAATGCAGTCCACTCTGTTTGGTACCGATTTTAGTTTGGAAACAGAAAACTGTATGGAGATCAAATGTTTTATCGATGAGAAAATGTGCAGAATGTCGGCCAAAGTCCATCTCGCTCCATCTTCTCCCACTTCCGGGCACTGGGCTTCCTCTCATAAACATATTTGCTAATTAATGGAAACGCCAACCGGATGCTTCACATTTATACATCCGGTGAAATATCTGGCTCATTGGTTGCAGTCCAAAGTAAAAGTAGACAGCCCATAGCCATAGAATTACGTTTTACGTCCGAGTGTACCTTAAATGTCCCTTGCCCAAGCGAGGGGAGTGATGATCGGTGAGGCAACGTCCTTGGTGGAAATCTTGAAGTTCAGCTTAAAAACAACTAACCTAAAGCTATGAATGTACCTAGCTAGCTACAGTTACCCATAGCTGGCTAGATAGTTTTATCATTTTAGTCATTTAGCAGACGGTCTTATCCAGAGCAACTTACAGTAGTGAATGCATACACTTCATACATTTTTTTCTCCGTACTGGTCACCCGCGGGAATCGAACCCAGAACCCTGGCGTTGCAAACACCATGCTCTACCAACTGAGCCCAACGGCACAGTTTGGTAATTTATTCGAATACATTTCAGAATTTATAAAAAATATGTGTATGAAGCGAGCTAAGTGTTATGGGCTCATCACTATGAGACTATGCCAATTTTCCATCATATATATAGTGCGCTAAAATATATATATATTTTAGCAAGCTAACGTCATAATTTTGTCTGCCGCCCAAAATGCAGTTAGACACGTGACGACAGTTTGCGTTGAATTGTGAGTCATATCAACCTCACAAGTGGAGGGCCGAGGCTGCAACGTTTGTGAATTGGACTTCCACATAAGATGGCAATCAAACTGCATCGGGTTTGACTGGGATTCCCGGAAGGGAAAGTGGCTAGGAAGAGGGCTGAGGGGTAAACATAACGTGTTAGGACTGCAGCAATCAGGGCGGGGTTTGGGGTTTTACAAATCAACCACTTTTCTTTAGATGTTAATTTTCTCGAAATCTAAAGGCACAACCTAGATTCGAACCAATGACTTAAGCTGTTGAACATATTATCACTCCAACCTCATGAAAGTGACAAACTGACAAGTTTACATTTTTGTCAAAAACGACTTTATATTGAAGGAGTGCCTTTGATTCGACGGCCTGCACATGCGTAGTTCGGCCCGAGACGACCGTTAGACGCGAAGACTTGTTCATGTGCATGAGCTTAGCTAGACAACACCGCTTACAAGTGTGATTGGGGATTTCGATAGGCTAAAACTGATTCTCCAATCTTCATACTGTACCGTCTTTGGTGGTACCTTCACCTATTGAGTTTTCAAACCTGTCTTTTATACTGGATAGCTAGTAGCCAATAGCTAGCTTTTGGAACGAAAGAACAGTTTAATAGTATTGTTTTTATTTATCACCACCGAACATGGAAATAGAGTGCAGAGGAGTGGAAGTAATTTAGCTATTCATTGTATTAATTGGAACTGTAGAGTTGCTATTTTCTAGAGTATTCTTGTCAATTAACTCGTGACATTACTGGATTACTCATTATATTAATAAAGTCAAATTTAATCAACAAATACTATAGTCAGTTTTAAAAGGTTTAAGAGTACAAGACTGTAAGATATGTAAATCACCATGAATCCAATGTTTACCACTGCATTTTAAACAAATAGGAGAATGATTAAATTAGCATTATTTTGGGTTATAGAAGAGCTGCAGCACCCCTGATAAATTGAATACATTTGCCAAAGTTATATAATTACTGCTGACTGTTCAGAAAGAAATGTAATAATTCAGAATAGCCTACTACACCACGAGAAGGCCTATAATTTAGCCACAGAGGATCATTAGCTTAAAAAATTGCCTAGTTGTGGATTGCATAGCCTACAGTTTGGAATGACGGCAAATCTTTAAGTGAACAGCATGCAGACATTCAAGACGAGGTCGTTTTTATTGATCTCAGTTTGTCAGTGTCAGAGTAGCCTGCTATTTCAATCAATTGTGCGGTATTAAAGATTCTGCCAAAGTCTCCAATCATGTAAAATGAAGCACCATTGTATAAAAAGCCACATTTTTCCCTGACCATAGGCTACTAAAAATGTTTCCCCATGTGTACAACTTCTGTTAAGTCCTAATGCACTATGCACGTACAATGAGCTCTTCTTCTTATAATTTTTTGGGGTTTATTGGCAGACTACACTCGGTCTATTGCCGCCACCTACTGTACGGGGTTAGTAAAATATCCCCAAAAACAAAATATATTTTGGATGAACAAAATCATACTAAACTACCAAAACAAAAAATACATACCAAAATTCACGGTACTTCTGTTAAAATCACAAAGTCTACACAGGCTCAAATGCGATGCTATGCATACAATGCTTTGTTATTGAGATGATTTTTTTTCTTCTCTCGTGCGTTATGTTACCGCAGAGCTTCCTCGCGCGTGCACACTTTTTGTTCTGGCACAACTCCCCGCTTGGCATATGTAGGGATGTTGCAACACAGCCATATATGTGCACAGTCATGTATCCTTAACCTTTTTTTTTCAACTGACTATCTTATTTGTTTATTAAATCGACCTTTATTCATATAATGCGTATTCCAGGAATGTCACGACTTAATTGACACGAGAAAACTCGAGAAAATAGCAACTCCACAAATCGCAATGACTACAATGAATGGCTAAATTACTTCCGGACACTAAGGTTCCGCGGAGCTCCTCCTCACAATTCTTTAAATTAGCGACATCCATTCAGTAGATATTTGAGCATTTTTTGTTATCATCTGTTCATGTACCAGATTGGAATGCAAAGTTTGTTTGCTCAAGTAAGTAACGTTTCCTTTATTTGTGAGTAGTTTTACTTGTGTAACGTTAACAAGTTAGCAAGCTAACGTTACTTGGCTAGCTTGCTAACGTTAGCTAGCTAGAAACATGAACTGTTGCTAGCTAACTCAACGGTAAATGCGGTTAAGTTGGATAGTTAACTATCTGATTGTGTCCTTGCTAGAGGAGTTATTTAGCTAACTAACTGGCTAACGTTAGGTTTGTTAGCTTGATATCGGTGTTTTATTCGTTTTGGAAATCAATATAGGCCCGGTGTAGTGGTAAATAACCAATAGGCGGTAAACTCTGATTTGTCGGTCGCGATAAAACAGCAACACTTGCTGTACTTTTAATGCATTTTTCCGCAAAGGTGTGTAAACTGTAGCGCAAAATAAAAAGGTGAGTAAAGTGCTTTTACCCTCCACTACCACTCCATAGGCCAAGTGTTATATTTGCTGTTTTTCTTCTTCGAGATTGGGTTGGTGGATCGTATCCATCTTCATGGTGCATACACCGCCACCTACTGTACTGAAGTGTGAGGCCAGTTACGGCCTACCTACATAAAATTTTCTTCATTATTCCTGTTCCTAAAAGGAGAAGGGGAAAAAAAATGCACCACCAACTAATCTTACACCTACACTATATATACAAAAGTATGTGGTCACCCTTTCAAATTAGTGGATTCGGCTATTTCAGCCACACCTGTTGTTGACAGGTGTATAAAATCGAGCACACCGCCATGCAATCTCCATAGACAAACATTGGCAGTAGAATGGCCTTACTGAAGAACTCAGTGACTTTCAACGTGGTATCGTCATAGGATGCCACCTTTCCAACAAGTCAGTTCATCAAATTTCTGCCCTGCTAGAGCTGCCTCGTTCAGCTGTAACTGCTGTTATTGTGGAGTGGAAACGTCTAGGTGCAACAACAGCTCAGCTGCGAAGTGGTAGGCCACACAAGCGCACTGAACGGGACCGCCAAGTGTTGAAGCGCATAGTGCATAAAAATCTGTCCTCTGTTGTAGCACTCACTACTGAGTTCCAAACTGCCTCTGGAATCGACGTCAGCACAATAACTGTTCATCGGGAGCTTCATGAAATGGGTTTCCATGGCTGAGCAGCCGCACACAAGCGTAAAATCGCCATTCGCCATGCCAAGCATCAGCTGGAATGGTGTAAAGCTCGCCGCCATTTGACTCTGGAGCAGTGGAAATGCTTTCTCTGGAGTAAATTAATCACGCTTCACCATCTGGCAGTCCGACAGACAAATCTGGGTTTGGCAGATGCCAGGAGAACACAACCTGCCTGAATGCGTAGTGCCAACTGTAAAGTTGGGTGGAGGAGGAATAATGGTCTGGGGCTGTTTTTCATGGTGTGGGCTAGGCCCTGTAGTTCTAGTGAAGGGAAATCTTAATGGTACAGGATACAAGGAAATTCTAGACGATTCTGTGCTTCCAACTTTGTGGCAACAGTTTGGGGAAGGTCCTTTCCTGTTTCGGCATGACAATGCCCCGTACACAAAGCGAGGTCCGTACAGAAATGGTTTATCGAGATCGGTGTGGAAGAACTTGACTGGCCTTCACAGAGCCCTGACCTCATTTACATTTTAGTCATTTAGCAGACACTCTTATCCAGAGCGACTTACAGTAGTGAATGCATACAGTTCATACATTTTATTTATTTTATTTTTTTCGTACTGGTCCCCCGTGGGAATCGAACCCACAATCCTGGCGTTGCAAACACCATGCTCTACCAACTGAGCCACACGGGACCTCAGCCAGGCCTAATTGCCCAACATTAGTCCCCGACCTCACTAATGGTCTTGAGGCTGACTGGAAGCAAGTACCCGCAGTAATGTTCCAACATCTAGTGGAACGCCTTCCCAGAAGAGTAGAGGCTGTTATAGCAGCAAAGGGGGGACCAACTCCATATTAATGCCCATGATTTTGGAATGAGATGTTTGACGAGCAGGTGTCCACCTATTTTTGGTCATGTAGTGTGTTTACCACTATTTCATGAAAATATAAATCACCACCCCATTAACTCATCTGCAGTAAAATCTCATACACCCAGGTACTTCTCTGCAGTTGCCACCTACACTCATTAAAAACCCAATACCCCATCTGCTCCTGCCCATGCCAACAGCCTGGGAGGATGGGACACCACCCCTCAACACACCCCGTAACACTTCTGAATTCAAATCTCATATACCCAAATACTTCTCTGCAGCTGCCACCACATCTATTTTCTGTGATTTACGCTCCATTTCTGCAGTACAGTTGATAACCATTGCTATGACATCTAAGAAGCCAACCTTACTGAAGCATAATTCACTCCTTACCCTATCCCTCTGTACTGGCACAGATCTACTACTCACAGGGATCCTCTCAGAAGCCCTCACCCTTGATCCAGCCTCAGCATGCGACACCCTCTGCACTACTTTGACTCTGTCCACTTAAATCTGCCTGTCTTGCACTGGACACTTCCAATCCCCAGCAACATGAGCACCCCTACAATTGACACAACTTTATCCACCTAAACTACACAATCCTCTATCCCATGCCCTCCAGCACACTTCCCACATCTCCCTCCTACACACTGCTGCAAGATGGCCATAAACGTTGCACCTGAAACACCTCAGTGGATTTGGCACAAAAGCTCTAACAGTATAACTGATATATCCTAACATGACTTTGTCTGGTAGACTCAACTCAAAAGGACTGACAATGACTGTTTTACCACAGACCCGGTGGGGACCGTGTCGTACCAAACAGTGGGCATCACAAACAACAAGAATTTTGAACTTCAATTGTACCACCTCCACACTTAACGCTACCCCATAAATCACTCCTTTCAATGGTGCCCTGTTCATAAGAGCAAAGCAAGAAACAGATCTTGACCCAAGTTGTGTGATACGGAGTGCCTTTGCCCTCTAGTCAGAAGAAACACCAACAAATATCACAAGTCCACTACAGGTTACCTTCACGGATTCAACTTTTCTCAAATCCTTTCTCACCCACCATGAAACCCCAAATGGATCCGCCAAAAGGCAAGGGATCCACTTCCTCCCAAAATTCCACTCCTACTGGTCCAGATTCTTCTTTATCATGTCTGACACCATTCTTCCTCAACACACATCTTCCCACTACACTCGGCTCTTCTTCCTCACTGTCCATAACCATGTCTATCTGTTCACCTCGCCCTTGCCGCGCTTTCATCCTCTACATTGCTTGCAAAGCACGCACTGATGGCGTTTCTCCTAAACACAACTTCTGTTCCTTAGCCAGAATTGTAAAGTGGGCTATCTCTGACTTCTCCATGTCTCTTTCACGTCTACTCTCTCCTTCAACAATTTTCACTGCCTCCGCATAGGAGACCTGCTCAACAGCCCTGAACCTCACTACTTTGACCTCCTTCACCCTTCTCTGGAACATGATTCTCATCGCAATTGCAGCATTGTGCATCCTCAGACTCAAACTGATATTCTGTCTGCAAATACTTGACACATGGCCAAACTTTAAAAATGATATTGTATTGGTTTTTGTACGTATACAAGTTCATATACAGTACAGAAAGCATTTCCTCATTTCCATTCACAGTACGTGTTAATCAACGTGCCCCAACTATTCCCGGCATGTTATCCCTAAACCATGAAGCCTCGAACCAGTGAGACACCAGATATGACACCTTTCTTCGGTGCCTTACTCTGAAAATCATAACTCTCCACCTCGTACATTGAACGTTTTTATAGAGCCACAGAGCTTTCTCCTTTTGCTTATTCAATACACATGAAACACCAACATGCTGCTCCTGGTCAATCTGACCGACTCCACCTTTCACAATTCTTCCTTCACTGTCTTCGTAACTGTAAACGGGTCTCCCAAATAAAAATCCTTATTAATGAAAAGTACTCCAACCAGAAACTGCGATTCAATTCCAACTTCAGCTTTTTTTTTAGCTCCATTCTCATTTATTACCATCGTTCAGTTATTCTTACCAACTTAACTCGCGCCAACAGAATCAAACATTGCATCCCCTTCCACCATTACACGACCTGCCAAATTCAAGCTCATCAGAGATTTGGATATAATGATGATACCTACAGTACCAGTCAAAAGTTTGGACACACCTACTCATTCAAGGGTTTTTCTTTATTTTGACTATTTTCTACATCGTAGAGGAATAGTGAAGACCTCAACACTATGAAAAAACACACTGGAATCATGTAGTAACCAAAAAACTGTTAATCAAATCAAAATATATTTATATTTTGAGATTCTTCAATGTAGCCACCTTATTGCCTTGACAGCTTTGCACACTCTTGGCATTCTCTCAACCAGCTTCATTAGGTATTCACCTGGAATGCATTTCGATTAACAGGTGTGACTTGTTAATTTGTGGAATTTCTTCCCTTCTAAATGCGGTTGAGCCAATCAGTTGTTGTGACAAGGTTTGGGGATGTATACAGAAGATAACCTTATTTGATAAAAGACCAAGTCCATATTGTGACAAGAACAGCTCCAAATAAGCAAAGAAACAACAGTCCATCATTACTTTAAGACATGAAGGTCAGTCAATCCGGAAAATGTCAAGAACTTTGAAAGTTTCTTCAAGTGCAGTCGCAGAAACCATCAAGCGCTATGATGAAACTGGTTCTCATGAGGACCGCCACAGGAAAGGAAGACCCAGAGTTACCTCTCCTGCAGAGGATAAGTTCATTAGAGTTACCAGCCTCAGAAATTGTAGCCCAAATAAATGCTTCAGAGTTCAAGTAACAGACACGCCTCAGAGGAGACTGTGTGAATCAGGCCTTCCTGGTCGTATTGCTGCAAAGAAACCACTACTAAAAGGGCACCAATAATAAGAAGAGACTTGCTTGGGCCAAGAAACATGAGCAATGGACTTTAGACTAGTGGAAATCTGTCCTTGGGTCTGATGAGTCCAAATTTGAGATTTTTGGTTCCAACCACCGTGTCTTTGTGAGACGCAGAGTAGGTGAACAGTTGATCTGTGTATGTGTGGTTCCCACCATGCAGCATGGAGGAGGAGGTGTGGGGGTGCTTTGCTGGTGACATTGTCAGTGATTTTATTAAGAATTCAAGGCATACTTAACCAGCATTGCTTCCACAGCATTCTGCAGCGATACGCCATCCCATCTGGTTTGTGCTTAGTGGGACTATCATTTGTTTTTCAACAGAACAATGACCCAACACACCTCCAGGCTGTGTAAGGGCAATTTGACCAAGAAGGAGAGTGATGGAGTGCTGCATCAGATGACCTGGCCTCCATAATCACCCGACCTCAACCCAATTGAGATGGTTTAGAACAGTGGTTCTTAACCTTGTTGGAGGTACTGACCCCCACCAGTTTCATATGCGCATTCACCGAACCCTTCTTAATTGGAAAAATGGCTCTCTTCACCTTGAATTCAGCGAGCGTTGTGTTCTTGTATTGTCCATCTCCATGCAGCTTAAGGAAGTGTTCTCTTAGTTTTGTCGGTGCTAGACTAGAATTGCTCAACTTGGCATTGCAAATCATGCAGTTAGGACGCTGACTCTCATCACGTTCCGTTATACATGTGAATCCATATTGTACATATTCGTCCGACCACTTTCTTTTTTTGCTCGACATAGTTAGTATGAAGGGATTAAAATATTAAGAAAGAAATCACACGACGTACCATCACGACAGTCACAATTCGACTACTGAGCGTGCCAAATTTCCCTGCAGCACAGATAGGCCAAGCGATGTTGCGTGATCACCTGCAGCCAATGATGGCCAAGCGGGGCGTGTCATCACGAATCATATGAGTCGGGTGTGTGTCTTGACCTCCGCCGAACCCCTGAGACTGACTCACCGAACCCCTGGGGTTCGATCGAACCCAGGTTAAGAACCACTGGTTTAGAATGAGTTGGACCACAGAGTGAAGGAAAAGCAGCCAACAAGTGCTCAGCATATGTGGGAACTCCTTCAAGATTGTTGGAAAAGTATTCCTGGTGAATCTGGTTGAGAGAATGCCAAGAGTTTGCAAAGCTGTCATCAAGGCAAAGGGTGGCTACTTTGAAGAATGTAAATTATCAAATATATTTGGATTTGTTTAACACTTTTTTTGGTTACTACATGATTACATATGTGTTATTTCATCGTTTTGATGTCTACACTATTCTACGATGTAGAAAATAGTAAAAATAAAGAATGAGTAGGTGTGTCCAAACTTTTGACTGGTAGTGTATGTCTCCACTCTAACAATGGGATTCGTTGTCCACAGAGCGGAATGGTGGGCTGTCAAGCTCCCGCCTCTTCCTCTTTGGATTGGTGGATACATTTCGTTATTTTAATATTTTTTTGAATATTCTATGAGGGGTGTTGACATCAACCACCTGTATTCAATGGAAAGATGCTATGCTATTAGCCTCGTCATGAATATGCATAGCCATCTCAAGGCAAATTCGGTATAGTACTTTTTTCTCAAAGTTGTGGGGATGTCACGTGTCCTACTTATATCAGTACAATCGTCAGCTGGTCCTCCTCAACACTTAACGCCACTCCAGTTATCATTTCTTTCAACGGCGCCCTGTTCCGGAGAGCAAAGCATGTCACAGGTCTTGTCCCGAGGCACGTGGTGTGGAGTGCCCGCTCCCTCTGGATGGAAGACACACAAAAAATAATCACAAGTCGGCCTCCCGACTGGCGCAGTGGTCTAAGGCACTGCATCGCAGTGCTAGCTGTGACACTAGAGATTCTGGGTTTGAGTCCAGGCTCAGTCGCAGCCGGGAGACCCATGGGGCGGTGCACAATTGGCCCAGCGTCATCTGGGTTCGGTTGGGGGTTTGGCCAGCAGGGATGCGCACTAGCGACTCCTGTGGCTGGCCGGGCGCAGTGCACGCTGACACGGTCGCCAGGTGTACTGTGTCTCCTCCAACACATTGGTGCGGCTGGCTTCCGGTTTAAGTATGCATTGTTTCAACAAGCAGTGCGGCTTGGTAGGTTTTGTTTCAGAGGACGCATGGCTCTCGACATTCACCTCTCCCGAGTCCGTACGGGAGTTGCAGCGATGAGACAAGACTGTAACTACCAATTGGTACCACGAAATTGGAGAGAAAAAGGGGTAGAAAAAAATATAATAACAAAAATAATAATAATCACAAGTCCACTTCGAGTTACTTTCACCGACTCAACATTCCCCAACCTCTTCTCCACCCACCCTGACACCACATGGATCAGCCAGAAGGCAAGGATCCATTCTCTCTCTCAAAAAATCTCACTCCCACTGAGCCAGAATCAGAATCATCCTAGTCATTATCCTGATGAGGCCTGAACTCGGCGTTCTTCCCCGCATATGCCACCGCAGGTAATTCCTCCTCACTCTCACCAGGTTTGTTTTCTGAGCTACCGAAAGCATGTTTTTTTATTATTATTTTTGTACTTTGACGCCAATCTTTCTCACCACACCGTTTCCCTCTACACTCAGCTCCTTTCCTTCTCCACGCTCTTTCCACTCCTTCATCTGCTGTAATAGCAAATGGTTCTTGTATTTTGAATATGACCATATTCCTCCACTCCGGAAACCTTTTATCCTTTTCATCCTCTCGTTGTAGCTAGCTTGCTAGCTGCTCCTTCTTTATGGTATATTATTGTTCACACTTTAGTGTGCAAGCCTGCACCTACTGTCCGGGATGGAAACAGGATTCCCCAAAAAACTGAACCAATGTGGGTTCATATATTCATACAAACTACATTTTTATTTCACTACACAAGTCAGTTAAGAACAAATTCTTATTTTCAATGACGGCCTAGGAACAGTGGGTTAACTGCCTTGTTCAGGGGGGATTCGCTCTAACCACTAGGCTACCCTGCCGCCCCAAATAAACAAAACTAAAGCAAACTACTTTTCTGTTTAAAAATAAAATGGATAACTGGGTCTCCATTCCGTCCGACATTGTTTCAACTTCTGTGTTCTAGTCCTTAGAATCACTCTGTCTTCTATTGTATAGAGTACCACAGTATGAGTCATAATACTGAGTTTTCAACTCTCTAGAGACAGCAGGAGCGGTAGAGATACTCTCAATGATTGGTTATGAAAAGCCAACTGACATTTACTCCTGAGGTTCTGGCCTGTTGCACCCTCGACAACTACTATGATTATTATTATTTGACCATGCTGGTCATTTATGAACATCTTGGCCATGTTCTGTTATAATCTCCACCCGGCACAGCCAGAAGAGGACTGGCCACCCCTCATAGCCTGGTTCCTCTCTAGGTTTCTTCCTAGGTTTTGGCCTTTCTAGGGACTTTTTCCTAGCCACCGTGCTTCTACACCTGCATTGCTTGCTGTTTGGGGTTTTAGGCAGAGTTTCTGTACAGCACTTTGAGATATCAGCTGATGTAAGAAGGGCTATATAAATACATTTGATTTGAAATTTGATTAATACCCATAAAACCTAGCGGTAAGACATGGAAATGGTTCCAATAGTTTTTCCACCATTCATTTTTCCCAGAGTGGTTTTTAGAAACACTTAAAATAAGGGCTGTGTTCCGTGTAGACTTACCCTCGCGTGACGTTTAGATAACTGTGTAAATCTCTCTAGGACAAGGTGACTTTCATTAACATATTCAGCTGTATTTAACACCCAAAAAGGAAATGATATTTAGCTGCTAATGTAGCTATCATAAACAACTTCAAGTGGCATGATGATCTAGATGAGACTGCTGAATCAGGGCAAGGGTAAGAATCTCTGGATTATCTATCTAATGTTAGCTAAATGTAGTAATGAATAGATTAGCTACATTTCTCTGAATTGACAATTCTGTGAACTGTTTTACGCAAGTTTTAAATTGACACAATACCTGTTAACAAAGTTGTCAGAGATGACTTACAGGAGCTTGCAGGGATTGGTAGTCTTGCATGATGTCTACTTTGATGCTAATTAGCATTTTCGAATTTGGAGTAAATAGAGCGGAATAAAATGTACCTTGTCTGAGAGAGATTTACATGGTTATCAAAACATCATGCCAGGGTATGCCTACATTAAACAGTCCTTATTTTAAGTGGTTCTAAAATCCCCTATGGAAAAAATGAATGGTGGAAAAACGATTGGAACCATTTCCCTGTTTTGACCGCTAGGTTTTGTGGGTATTATGACAACTTCACTGTGAGGCTCTATTATGGCGGTCCCCAAACGCAGGTTTTGGGTACATGCCAGCACCTACTGTATGGGGTGAAAACTGGGGAACTTTAACTCAGAAAAACACAGGGAAAGTGTGAACATGTATTTCTTCATATTATTGCAACAGTGCTTGATAATGTACCCTAGCTTGTGAGCTTTGTCATGCCTGGAAGTTAAACTAGGGGGAACAAAGGGTTGTCACTAGTTACCACAGCCACTATATTGTAAAAGTTCATGAACATTTTTTCACCTTCTGGTCTTCATTTAAGGTTAGGGTTAGTCATAAGGTTAGCAGTGTGTTTTAAAAAAAAAAATATATATTTAGCAGTGTGGTTAAAGGAAAGGGCGATACCTAGTCAGTTGCACAACTGAATGCATTCAGCCGAAATGTGTCTTCCGCATTTAACCCAACCCCACTGAATCAGAGACCATAAGCTTGGCACCTAAGGTTAGGTTTCAAATCAGATTTTAAGAAGATCAATTGTAGAAATAGGTGGGGTTTAGCCATTTGTGGCTGTGGTAAAGAGTGAAATATATATCTTGAAATGTCTTTGCTTACACTCTGATTAACAATGCCAACTGTTATGTCTTCTGCCTAGGTGGTGTCCACTGTCCAGTGCATCAGGGGGAGTTTTAATGGCTGGTACAACCTATATAGTGGTCTGATGCATTGCCGAAACGTCCAGACTGGAACCAAACAATGCACAGAGTAGGCTTCCCTGCACAGGTGTCACACCAGTCCTTGAGGGTAGCTGCAGTGTCTGTGGGTTTTCCTTTCTCCATTGCATCAGCCAATGTTATTGATTTGAGGCCAATGTACACCAGTGATGTACTATATTAGTTAATGTGCAACATCCTGAACTTTACAGATAGAAATGGAATGAATAGACGATTCCCATTTCTAGATGACAGAAATGTTTTATGCAGAATACATTTTGTCTATCTGAGCATACGGTAATGTTGCAGCTGAACGGGGCCCGGTTCTAAATTAGACACTGACTAAAAGGGAAAAAGGAATTACCTGAATCGTGTTCATTAGCGCATACTGTAGAAAAACATTTTAAAATAGGAAACACAAACAAGCTTATTGAACAACATTTCACTCCATTTCGGGTCACTGTCTTCCATTGCATGCCTACTAAACATGACCCAGCAGACACTGCGGCAGCCCTCCAGGTATTGAGCCCAGCTGTACAGGCATAAGCCCTGCAGGGTTTTAGTATGGCTTCAGAGAAGATGGATGATTGCAGTGGGACACTGGGGCTGAATGTTTACGTCAAAGAGGAAGAGGAAGAGGTGCAGGTGGAGGATTTCGCAATGAAGGACAAGGAGGCATTCACAGTGAAGGAGGAAGAGGAGGAGGAAGCTTTCACAGTGAAGGAAGAGGTGTTGACTTTCACATTTAAAAAAGAAGAGGAAGAGGTTTCAACAGTGAAAGAAGAAGAGGAGGAGGTTATCACAGTGAAAATTGAGGAGGGTGGAGGTAAGAATTGCACAAGTAGTCCTAAGCGATGGCTTGAAAGCGACATTTCAACTCTTCAGTGGGACTGGAAGTGTTGTTTAAAAAGGCATTATGACGTTCATTTAAGTTCTTAAGGGGATGTTCCACTCAAAATGCAATTTAGCATGATTCTAAACACATAACTTGGTTGTTGATTCCCCAAGACAGACTTTTTTGTTTGTTTTTAGTTCTCTTATATTGACATGATTTTGTTGAGTCAGTATTGCCATAGAGCACCATTCAATTTAATTCAGAACATTTGTCAACGCCAAACACTCTTATCCAACTCCTATTATGGTCAGTATCCCTTTCTGAAGAACGTGTCTGCATTAGATTTGAAAAAAGTAACTTTATTGCTAGAAAAATAATGTACTTGCTTCAGCTGCTAAAAATGCTAACTGGAAAAGGGAGACGTGGTAGGGAGCTGACAACGGTTGTTATAACGCCTTCTAGCAAATATGTTATTTATTATTTTATGCTGATGCTACATTTTTTACTTATTTCCAAAATGATTCTCATCCTCACAGGAGAGAGGCCTAGCCCCAGCACCGAGACTAAATGGGGCTCGAAGAGTGGAAAAAGTTTGATACAGGAACTGGACTGGCGAGCTCCTGTGGAGAAACCTCACTGCTGTTCCCAGTGTGGCAAAACATTCTCAGAGTCCGGAAACCTGAAGCAGCACATGCGGACGCACAGCGGAGAGAGACCTTACCACTGCTCCAAATGCGGGAAACGCTTCATACAATTGGGACACTTCAACAGCCACCAGCGTACGCACACGCAGGAGAAACCTTTCAGTTGCGGTGAGTGCGGGAAGAGTTTCTCTCAGAGAATCAATTTGAAGAAGCACCAGCTCACACACTCCGGTGAGAGGCCTTTCTTGTGCTCTGACTGCGGGAAGAGTTTCTCTTCATCTACCAACCTGAAAAGACACCAGAGCACGCACAGCAATGAAAAGCCTTTCCAGTGCACCAACTGTGAGAAAAGTTTCACTCATATACACCACTTGACACGTCATCAGACTGTACACACGGGGGAGAAACCTTACACTTGCTCTGACTGTGGGAGGAGTTTCTCCCTCCAGGGGACTTTAAAGAAACACCAGCGCACACACACCGGAGAGAAACCGTACCAGTGCTTGCTCTGCGGGAAGAATTTCTCTCTTTCGGTGGCACTGAAGAGACACCAGCTCATGCACACTGGAGAGAAACCGTACCAGTGCTCTCAGTGCGGAAAGAGTTTCACCCAAAAGGGACAATTAACTCAACACCAGGGCACACATGAACTAGAAAAGCCTTACCCCTGCTCCCAGTGTGGGAAAAGTTACTCCTCAGCCCCCTCATTAAAAGCACATCAGAGGACTCACAAAGAGTCTACGTCACTCGTAATGACAGCACATTTCAGAAAGTAAATTATTGAACTGGTTGTCTCTGATTGGGATTGATAGCCTACATTTGAAACTATAGATTGTGCCTTAAATGCTTTGTCATGTTCAAACAAAACTCTTAGTCCCAATTTCGTTTTCTCCCTGAAATGTTCATTTGCACACCCCTTACAGATTTAAAAGGAATGGACTGGTTTGCATTCAGTACCACAGAACGGTGAGCAACCTTGAATTCAATGGAAACGGCACTTAAAAACTTTGGGCCAATTGCAACCATGATGGCCACCAGATTATCAACAGCTGATCTTTAGTTAAACCAGTTATAGGTGCTAAAATCACCTACACAGCTGATCTCAATTGCAACCATTATTGGACACCAATTACCTCTCCCTAAAGTGGATGTTGGGCTTTACTCTTAGTTCTGATTTTAAGACTATTTTGCCCTCTGTTAGGTATTATCATCAGAACAATTTAATCCAGTTTTTTTTAGCAGATTCAAGGCGATTTTCATAAATTTGACAATCATTCCATACAACTCAAATAAAGTATTTAATTTCCTTGTTTTCCATGGCAAATCTTCTATGGCAGTGTAGCCTACCCTACACATTTTATGAATGGAAAAATCATGGTGTAGGATACATTTATTTCCAATTTATGTAATCCATTAATGATTTAACTTGTCTAAATAAAATATGGCATTTTTTTTCATCGAGAGGTGAAGAACATTTTCCTGAACTGTAGGATACACGTTTTGAAACAGTACTGTAGGCAATTGTTTATAAAATTCTTGTATTGTATTTGGAAGTCATTATCTTAATTTAATTAAAGTGCTTCGTTTTATATTGATATTTAAATTGTCTATCATGTGTTGCCACAATCCATATCACTTTAATTTACAATATGGTAATGAAGTAAGTTGGTCTTCAATAACTTTATTTTCTTAGAAGAGTAGCCTCAATAGAGGCATAATTTGGCTTAAATGTGTTTTGACCGGCTAAATTCCCATAGGTGGGAATTTCCCACTTTTGCAGTCGTAAATACCAGTTGGATGCATTCGCATGCTTTGAACTCGTTGAGCCAACAAGCTGGGAAAACCATAACAGTACAGCTATCATGCTTGTTAACAAATTAGTGTTCAAAAACCATATTAGTAGATGTGTTTTTATAAATAATGTGTTGTTGCATTTAAAGGTCCAATGCAGATGTTTTTATCTAAATATTACATTTCTGGTTAGAAATTAAGTACCTTACTGTCTATAAACAAAATAAACAAAAATAACTTCTTAGCAAAGAGCAATTTCTCAAGCAATGAATGTTGCTAGGACTATCTAGGAGGGGAAAACTAGCTGTTATTGGTAGAGGTTTGGAACTCTCTTTCTTATTGGTCTATTAACTAATTTACCGCCTGTTGATGTCACCAGACAGGCCAAAACTTCATCCCACCAAAACAGGCAGATATTTTAGGCTGTCTTTTCAAACAGCTCTTACACTAAAATAGCATAATCACAATTTCACAGTATTATTCCAACCTCATAGTGTAGCTATATATATATATATATATATATCACAGGAAAATCACGTTTTGCGCTGCCCATGCTGTCAGTTAAGAACAAATTGTTATTTAGGGCCTACACTGGCAAAACCCAGACGACGCTGGGCCAATTGTGCACCACCCTATGAGACTCCCAATCACGGCCAGTTGTGATACAGCCTGGATTTGAACCAGGGTGTCTGTAGTGACGCCTCTAGCACTGAGATGCAGTGCCTTAGACCGCTGCCCTACCCAGTTGCTACAATAGCACAGATACAAAGATGAGTCCTCTATATATCTATGATTTTCCCCAGTGGTATGTGGTAAATTCCCACCTGCCACTTGGTTACAAACGCAGCATAAGGAATGTGTTGGGAACTCCCTCAAGCCAGTGCATACACCAATCCAATGGAACTAAATCTTTGAGGGGGGAGTGAACAAGTGCACAACTTGGGGGAGAAACTAAATTGGGGGTGCACCCCTTCACTTATCCCACTTTTCTGTTAGTGCAGTCCAATAAGTAAGCAGACTGAAATTCAATGCTCACTGCATGTAATTGCTTATTGATGATGATATACTGTATTTTATTCATATGATCTTACTAATATGGTTGTATATTTTTTTTTTCAGCCTTGGAAAACCAAGCAAATTCCTGTCAACATTGTTATTGTAAAATGTAATCACCTCAACAGATAGATCAGAACTTCAAGCAACATTGTCCAACAAACAAGTTAGGCATTATCGCACAAATGAATAAATATATCAATGTAATCAGCACAGATGTTACTGATCTGGTTCTCTTATTGATTCTATTCATTAAAAACATGCTTGAAAAGTTCTTTATTGAAAATAATAAAAGGGGGGAAGAAAGGAGATTGGAAGTTGTAGGAAAATATTAGGGCTCTATTTTCAGCTGGCCTTAAACCAGCGCAATTGTGAAACACATGCTCATTTGCAATTTCAACCTGTTAAAGCCGGTGCTCTTCTACACTGAACAAAAATATAAACACAGAATGCAACGGTTTCAAAGATTTTACTGAGTTAAAGTTCCTATAAGGAAATCCGTCAATTGAAATAAATAAATTAGACCCTAATCAATGTATTTCACATGACTGGGAATACAAGGTAGGGGCGTAGATCAGAAAACCAGTCAGTATGTGGTGTATTTTATTAGGATCCCCATTAGCTGTTGCAAAAGCAGCATCTACTCTTCCTGGGGTCCACATGAAACATGACATAATACAGAACATTAATAGACAACAACAGCTCAAGGACAGAACTACATCAATTTAATTTTTAAAGGCACATGTAGCCTACATATCAATACATACACACAAACTATCTAGGTCAAATAGGGGAGAGGTGCTGTGAGGTGTTGCTTTATTTTATTATTATTATTTTTTTTAAAACAGTTTTGTTTATTTGAGCAATACAAGATGGAATGGCGTTCCATGCAATAATGTCTCTATATAATACTGTACACTTTCTTGAATTTGTTCTGTATTTGAGGACTGTGAAAAGACCCCTGGTTGCATGTCTGGTGGGGTAAGTGTGTGTCAGAGCTGTGTGTAAGTTGACTATGCAAACACAATGTTTCTTATAAAAATAAGAAGTGATGCAGTCAGTCTCTCCTCAACTCTTAGCCAAGAGAGATTGGCATGCATAGTATTTATATCAGCCCTCTGATTACAATGAAGAGCAAAACGTGCCGCTCTGTTCTGGGCCAGCTGCAATTTAACTAGGTCTTTCCTTGCAGCACTCGACCACACAACTGGACAATAATCAAGATAAGACAAAACTAGGGCCTGCAGAACATTCTTTTTGGAGTGTGGTGTCAAAAAAGCAGAGCATCTCTTTACTACGGACAGACCTTTCTCCATCTTTACAACCGTTGAATCTATGTTTTGACCATGACAGTTTACAATCTAAGGTAATGCCAATTAATTTAGTTTCCTCAACTTGTTGAAAGCCACACCATTCATTACCTTATTCAGCTAAGGTCGAAAACTTAGGGAATGATTTGTACCAAGTACAATGCTTTTAGTTTTAGAGATGTTCAGGACCAGTTTATTACTGGCCACCCATTCCAAAACAGACTGAAACTCTTTAAGGGTTTCAGTGACTTCATCAGCTGTGGTTGCTGATGCGTATATGGTTGAATCATCAACATACATACAAATAAAGGTGAAATAAATAAATACATGAACACACATACTTTGTTTAATGCCAGTGGCAGGTCATTGGTAAAAATAGAAAAGAGGAGAGGGCCTACAGAGCTGCCCTGCGGTACATCACATTTTACATGTTTGACAATAGAGAAGCTTCCATTAAAGAAAACCCTTTGATTTCAGTTATGGCAGAGGTTGAAAAGCCATAACACAAGTTTTTTCCACAACAGGTTATGGTCAATAATATCAAAGGCTGCACTGAAATCTAACAGTACAGCTCCCACAGTCTTATTATACATTTCTTTCAACCAATCATTAGTAATTTGTGTCAGTGCAGTACATAGAGTGCCCTTCTCATGAAAGTCTGTTCATTTTTTTACAGAGAAATAGCATTGTATTTGGTCAAACAATTTTTTCCAACAGTTTGCTAAGAGCTGGCAGCAAGCTTATAGGTCTGCTGTTAGAACCAGTAAAGGCAGCTTTACCACTCTTGGGTAGCGGAATGACTTTGGCTTCCCTCCAGGCCTGAGGACAAAGACTTTCATCTAGACTCAGATTAAAGATATGACAGATAGGAATGTCTGTAGAGTCAGCTACCATCCTCAGTTGATTTCCATCTAAGTTGTCAATGCCAGGAGGTTTGTCATTATTGATCGATAATGATCATTTTTAAACATTTTTCCAAACTTGCAATGCTTTTCTTTCATTATTTGTTTTTTTAATGCATGAATACAATGGCTCACTGTTGTTGGCATTTCCTGCCTAAGTTTGCCCACTTTACCAAAGAAGTAATCATTCAAATAATTGGCAACATCAAATGGTTTTGTGATGAATAAGCCATCTAATTCTATGAAAGATGGAGTTGAATTTGTCTTTCTGCCCATAATTTAATTTAAAGTACTCATGTTTTTTCCGTCAATTCTTGATCTTGGTTTCATATAACAGTTTCTTCTTCTTTTTGTTGATTTTAGTCACATAATTTCTCAATTTGCAGTAAGTCAGCCAGTCAGATATGCAGCCAAAACGTATTAGCCACTCCTTTTGCCCCATCTCTTTCAACCATACAGTTTTTCAATTCCTCATTAATCCATGGAGCCTTAACAGTTCTAACAGTCAGTTTCTTAATAACAGGTGCATGTTTATCAATATTTGGAAGAAACAATTTAATAAGTTAATCAAGTGCAGCATCGGGATGCTCCTTATTAAACACATCAGACCAACATATATTTTTAACATCATCCACATAAGTCACAGCAAAATCTTTTGTATGATCTCTTATACACTATTTTAGGCCCAGTTTTTGGAACTTTGGCTTTCCTGGATAAAGCCACTATATTTTGATCACTGCACCCAATGGGTATGTATACAGCTTTAGAACAAAGTTCTACAGTAATAGTAAAAATGTAATCGATACATGTGGATGATCTTGTTCCTGTAGTGTTTGTAAACACCTTAGGCACTGGTTACAGTGAGAAGCTTCCTCTTGAGTGGACAGCTTGATGAAAACCAGTCAATATTCAGGTCCCCAAGGAAGTAGACCTCTGTTTACATCACATACGCTATCAAGCATTTCACACATATTATTTAGATACTGACTGTTAGCACTTGGTGGTCTATAGCAACATCCCAAAAGAAAATGCTTTAAATGTGCCAAGTGAACCTGCAACCACAACACTTCAATAACACTTGACATAAGATCTTCTCCAAGCATTACAGGGATACAGCAACACCTAAGCATTTCTCTCTCTTCTATAGATGTTATATCCTTGTATTGCTACTGCTGTATCATCAAATTAATTATCTAAGTGAGTCCAAGCGTTCCATCTCCAGCTTTGTTCAGTTCAGTCATGTTGAAAGGGAATCAAAAGAGTACCAACAAATGGTAGCTAAGGGCTAGGATTCAGTCATTGTCTTTCAACAGGTGGCGCCACTCCTACTTCTTCGACTGTTAGTCCCTCTACCGATCAGTGCAAACAAAAGTTACGCTATCTGATGTAAGACAATGGGGTTCCGTTTGAAACAACCACAGCCTAGGCGCATAATCACTGTATTTCAGAAAGTATTGAATTTAGCAATATGTCCCTGCTTTTTCCCCCACTAGGTTGTATATTGTTTATACCTTTCCAATGCTTTCAGATCTACAAGTGCCTGGGGGTTAGGGGTTAGGCATTGTTAAATTAAGGCCTGGGCCTTGGTGCACCATACATGCCCACTGCCCCGCCCTCTGTTGTGGCAAGGATGTGAACTGTGAAGCCTAGTCAGACTTGCGACTGGTTAGCCAGGGTTTTTGTCCCTCTTCAGTCGGCGGACGAGCTTCTCGCTGCTCCGTCGGATGGAGGCACGCAGCTTACTGAAGGAGCTGCTTCTCTCCAGGGAGCCACGGTCATCCTACGGGGAGAGAGAGCAAGGGAGAGTTACACACACATCCTCACCCACATGTACGCATGCAACTGCTCATACACAACACACGCACATGCTTGTACAGACACAAACACACACACACCAGTGGGGGCTGCTGAGGGGAGGATGGCTCATAGTAATGGCTGAAACGGAGTGAATGGAATGGCATCAAACCATGTGTTTGATGTATTTGATACCGTTCCACTCCAGTCATTACCACGAGCCCGTCCTCCCCAATTAAGGTGCCACCAACCTCCTGTGGCACATACTTACACACACAAACACACATATACACACACAGGCCCAATTGTCTGTATACATGTACATATACACTCATGCGTAGTCTGGGTAGGGCTATACAGTCACACTGTAGGCAATCAACTGCAGCACATACTTTTATAGACTAAGCGTTTACACAGGCTGCCCAATTCTGATATTTTTTCCAATAATTGGTCTTTTGACCAATCACATCAGATTTTTTCACATCAGATCTTTTTCACAGCTGATCAAAAGCCCAATTAGTGAAAAACAGATCAGAATTTCCCTGCCTTTGTAAACACAGCCTAAGCAGGACGATCTAGATTTAAACCAAATAGCAAAATTAGAGCAGTTGAAGGGAGAGCAGCTCATAGTAGAGCTGGAATGGAATGAATGAAATTAATGTCTTTGATACTGTTATATTAATTCTGTTCCAGCCATTACAATGAGCCCGTCCCCCGATTTTAAAATGACACAACAAGCCACCGCTGTCTTCACTGACATTTTCAACCTCTCCCTGACTGAGTCTGTAATACCTACACTACCGTTCAAAAGTTTGGGGTCACTTAGAAATGTCCTTGTTTTTGAAAGAAAAGCAAAAAAAATTGTCCATTAAAATAACATCAAATTGATCAGAAATACAGTGTAGACATTGTTAATGTTGTAAATGAGTATTGTAGCTGTAAACGGCTGATTTTCAATGGAATATCTACATAGGCGTACAGAGGCCCATTATCAGCAACCATCACTCCTGTGTTCCAATGGCACATTGTGTTAGCTAATCCAAGTTTATAATTTTAAAAGGCTAATTGAGCATTAGAAAACCCTTTGCAATTATGTTAGCACAGCTGAAAACTGTTTTGCTGATTAAAGAAGCAATAAAACTGGCCTTCTTTAGACTAGTTGAGTATCTGGAGAATCAGCATTTGTGGGTTCGATTACAGGTTCAAAATGGCCAGAAACAAATAACTTTATTCTGAAACTAGTCAGTCAATTCTTGTTCTGAGAAATGAAGGCTATTCCATGCGAGAAATTGCCAAGAAACTGAAGATCTCGTACAACGCTGTGTACTACTCCCTTCACAGAACAGCGCAAACTGGCTCTAACCAGAATAGAAAGAGGAGTGGGAGGCCCCGGTGTACAACTGAGCAAGAGGACAAGTACATTAGAGATTCTAGTTTGAGAAACAGACGCCTCACAAGTCCTCAACTGGCAGCTTCATTAAATAGTACCCGCAAAACACCAGTCTCAACGTCAACAGTGAAGAGGCGACTCCGGGATGCTGGACTTATAGGCAGAGTTGCTTAAAAAAAGCCATATCTCAGACTGGCCAATAAAAATAAAAGATTAAGATGGGCAAAAGAACACAGACACAGGACAGAGGAACTCTGCCTGAAGGCCAGCACAGCTCATAGTAATAAATGGCTGTAATAGATTGAATGGAATGGTAGAGAGCTGTGCTCTTCCTCACCCCATTCCATTCCAGACTGAGGCGGACCTCCTCTCCCCCGTGTAGGCCACTGTCGTACTTCACTGTGATCACCTCAGAGGTCAGGCTCTCACTACTGCTGCATTGGATCTCCATGGCCGTACTGTTGCTGGAGGCCTCGGCAGCTAGAACACTCCACTTCTGGCCCTATACACACACACACACACACAGATGAACCCATGATTGCATAAGCAGGCCGTAATGCAAAAGCATGCATACACACGAATGCACAAACACACACACATCACATGAACACATACAACATGGAAACACACAGCAATACTACTAAGTGTGGGAGGATAAACACATCCTGGCCATTCCCTGGCCAGGTATTTCCTAAACCTTCACATTTCATTGGTATTAATTAGTCACTTGCGGGTGAACTCGTTTGCTACTTGTAAGTGGTTACGGTTGTATGTATATGATCATTCCTCACAATCAAATGCCGACCGCATTATCTCCCAAGAGAACTCTCCTCCGTTATTGTCACAGCCGTGTATATCGCCCCGTAAGCGGATACCAAGATGGCCATCAATGAACTTCACTGGACTTTAAGCAAACTGGAAACCATATATCCTGAGGCTGCATTTATTGTAGCTGGGGATTTTAACAAAGGTTATTTGAGAACAAGGCTACCTAAATTCGATCAGCATATCTATTGCAGTCCATGAGCGAGTAACGCTCGACCATTGCTACTCTAACTTCCGCGACGCATACAAGACCCTCCCCCCACCCTCCTTTTGGCAAATCTAACCATGATTCCATCTTGTTGCTCCCCTCCTATAGGCAGAAACTAAAACAGGAAGTGCCCGTGCTTAGGTCAATCCAACGCTGGTCTGACCAATCGGATTCCATGCTTCAAGATTGCTTTGGTCACGTGGACTGGGATATGTTCCGGGTAGCCTCAGCAAAAAACACTGACGTATACGCTAACTTGGTGAGCGAGTTTATAAGGAAGGAGATGTTGTACCCACTGTGACTATTAAAACCTTCCGTAACCAGAAACCGGGGATTGATGGCAGCATTCGCGCAAAACTGAAAGCACGTACAACCGCATTTAACCATGGCAAGGCAACACAGAATATGGCCGAATACAAACAGTGTAGTTATTCCCTCCGGATTACAAAAAGAAAACCAGCCCCGTCGCGGACCTCGATGTCTTGCTTCCAGACAAATTAAACAACTTCTTTGCGTGCTTTGAGGACAATACAGTGCCACCGACGCGAACCGCTACCAAAGACTGTGGGTTCTCCTTCTTCGTGACCGACGTGAGTAAAACATTTAAACGTGTTAACCCTCGCAAGGCTGCCGGCCCAGACGGCATTACTTGCCGCGTCCTCAGAGCATGCGCAGACCAGCTGGCTGGTGTGTTTACGGACATATTCAATCATTCCCTATCCCAGTCTGCTGTCCCCACATGCTTCAAGATGGCTTTCTTGGGAACAGGAACAATGGAGGCCAAGGTAACTGAGCTAAATGAACCATCGCCCCATCGCACTCACTTCTGTCATCATGAAGTGCTTTGAAAGACTAGTCAAGGATCATATCACCTCATCTGTCACCCTAGACGCACTTAAATTTGCTCACCACCCCAATAGGTACACAGACGATGCAATCACCATCACACTACACACTGCCCTATCCCATCTGGACAAGAGGAATACCTATGTAAGATTGCTGTCCATTGACTACAGCTCAGCATTCAACAAACCCTCCAAACTCATCATCAAGCTTGAGTCCCTGGGTCTTGACCCCTGCCTGTGCAACTGGATCCTGGACTTCCTGACGGGCCGCCCCCAGGTGGTGAAGGTAGGAAAACAACATTGATCCTCAACACTGGGGCCCCACAAGGGTGCGTTCTCAGCCCCCTCCTGTACTCCATGTTCACCCATGACTGCATGGCCATGCACGCCTCCAACTCAATCACCAAGTTTGCAGACAACACAACAGTGATAGGCATGATTATCAACAACGATGAGACAGGAAGGCAAAAAGATCATCAAGGACAATAACCAAGCGAGCCACTGTCTGTTCATCCCACTTCCATCCAAAAGGCGAGGTCAGTACAGGTGCATCAAAGCTGGGACAGAGAGATTGAAAAACAGCTCCTATCTCAAGGCCATCAGATTGTTAAACAGCCATCACTAGCACAGAGAGGCGGATGCCTACCTACAGACTTGATATCATTTGCCACTTTAATAAATGGAACACTAGTCACTTTAATAATGCCACTTTAAGAATGTTTACATATCTCGCATTACTCATCTCATATGTATATACACTCTATCCTTCACTATCTATTCTTTACTATCTATTGCATCTTAGCCAATCTGTCACTGCTCATCCATATATTTTATACTTATATATTCTTATCCCTTTCCTTTACGTAGGCCGTCATTGTAAATGAGAATTTATTCTTAACCGACTTGTTAAATAAAGGTTACGTTTATTAGATTGTGTATTAGGTTTTGTTGTGGAATTTGGTAGATATTAGTTTTTGTTGTGGAATTGTTAGATATTACCTGTTAGATACTGCTGCACTGTCCGATCTAGACGCTTAAGCATTTCGCTACACTCGCAATAACATCTGCTAACCAGGTGTATGTTACAAATAAAATTTGATTTGATCTATATAGGAATTTTATACAATACATACTTTACTGAGCACTTGCCTTTTTAAAATCAAAACTGTAAAAATAAATAAAACAAATAATAATAAAAGTTAAATAAAACAATTATATTAAGTTAATAAAATATATATATTTTTAAATGCAGACCGGACCCACTTGGTTAGGGGTGTGAATGGCCGCCGCCTCCACTGTCTCTGCTGCCTTCAGTTTGCCCTGCCGCCTGTAGAGGGCTCCCAAGTTCCTCAGGGTGCTGGTAATGGTGGCACTGCACAGGGTCAAAGGTCAGGGGTTGTGTAAGCCAGGTAATATTCATTAGTGTACACCTTGGCAAAACCTTTTGCAACAGAAAACTAAAACAAGTTCTTCTTGTTGGACAATTTCAGGTATTCCTTCCACGTTTCGGCCTGTTTTCTTTCATTTCATGCCTAATATGACCCTAATGGAGTAGGACGAATTTGCCCGGCCTTAGGCACAGATCTAGGATCAGCTTTTCCGCCCCAAATCCTGACCTTAACCATAAGGAGGGAGAATGAGAAACTGACCTTACATCAGTGACTCAAGGGGCAAATTCAGCATACTCAGTCAGAAATCTACTGGATTGATGGTGAATCTTTTTTTTTTTAAATTTACTAGGCAAGTCAATTAAGAACAAATTCTTATTTACAATGATGGCCTACCAAAAGCCAAAAGGCCTCCTGTGGGGACGGGGGCTGGGATTAAAAATAAAAATAAATTAAATAAAAATATAGGACAAAACACACATCACGACAAGAGAGACAACACAACACTACATAAAGAGAGACCTAAGACAACAACATAGCATGGCAGCAACACATGACAACACAACATGACAACAACATGGTAGCAACACAACATGGCAAAAGCACAACATGGTAGCAGCACAAAACAAGGTACAAACATTCTTGGGCACAGACAACAACACAAAGACAAAAATACGATCTAGGATCGGCTTCTTGGTAAAGTTGCCTCTAGATGCTGACCTTGAGTCAGTTTAGTATTTTCCCCACTAATGGTTAAGGTTGATATTAGGGGAGGGGAAGCTGATCCTAGAGCTGTACCTAGTGGAAACGTAACCCGGAGATGACTGACCTGTCCACTTTGCGAGTTCTGTCCCAGCTGCCTTGATCTCCTATAGACAGGCCTTCTCTCTGTCTGCCCTGAAAAGCACACATTTAAAGATTGTCAACAGGAGAATGGTGAACAATGGCTCAGTTGGTTGGAGCATTGGTTGCTGTGCAGGTTATAGTCCAGTATGGGCCGATTTTTTACTATGGTTGTAGTAGGTGAAATGAGATTTGATCAAATTTGTGGGGTTGAGGTTGCTCACCTGTTCCTCCCTCTCCTCTGCCTGCATCCAGATGGACTTGACCTCCCCTGTATCGACAGGTAAATACACAGACAGACAGACAAGTTAACTGGTGTAATGGAACCAATAGAATAGCCCCAAAAGTGCAAACCCACCCATCCAGCATGCAGGTTAAGCGAAACACAGCACACCTCAAGGATTTGAAAGAGTTAAAGTACTATTTCATCCCAGGTATGGCTGGGAACTAGAGGAAATTTCCAGACTGTTTTCACAATAAAAACTTGAATGGAAGATGTAAATGATGGGTCCTTACCATTTGTATAACCACTTGCCTTCTTGTGGGCATGGGTTAGGATCTCTTTGTACAGCACCTCGGCTTGTTTAAACTTCCCCTGCTTTAGGTAACAGGAGGCCTAAGAGAGGAAGGGAGATACTTTTGTATATATAGTGTATGTGGACATCCCTTCAAATTAGTGGATTCGGCTATTTCAGCCACACCTGTTGCTGACAGGTGTATAAAATCGAGCACACAGCCATGAAATCTCCATAGACAAACATTGGCAGTAGAATGGCCCCACTGACGAGCTCAGTGACTTTCAACGTGGCATCGTCATAGGATGCCACCTTTCCAACAAGTCAGTTCGTCAAATTTCTTCTCTGCTAGAGCTGCCCTGGTCAACTGTATGTGCTGTTATTGTGAATTGGAAATGTGAGGAGCAACAACGGCTCAGCCGTGAAGTGGTAGGCCACACAAACTCACAGAATGGGACCGCCAAGTTCTGAAGAGCGCAGCGCATAGAAATCGTCTGTCCTTAGTTGCAACACTCACTACTGAGTTCCAAATTTGCTTCTGGAAGCAATGTCACCACAATAACTGTTTCTTCAGGAGCTTCATGAAGTGGGTTTCCATGGCCGGGCAGCTGCATAGAAGCCTAAGATCACCATGCACAATGCCAAGCGTCAGCTGGAGTGGTGTAGAGCTCGTCGCCATTGGACTCTGGAGCAGTGGAAAAGCGTTTTCTGGTTTGGCTAGGCCCCTTAGTTCCAGTGAAGGGAAATCTTAACGCTACAGCATACAATGACATTCTAGATGATTCTGTGCTTCCAACTTTGTGGCAACAGTTTGGGGAAGGCCCTTTTCTGTTTCAGCATGACAATGCCCCCATGCACAAAGTGAGGTCCATGCAGAAATGGTTTGTCAAGATCAGTGAGGAAGAACTTCACTGTCCTGCACAGAGCCCTGACCTTAACCCCATCGAATACCTTTGGGATGAATTGGAACGCCGACTGCGAGCCAGGCCTAATCGCCCAACATTAGTGCCCGACCTCACTAATGGTATTGTGGCTGAATGGAAGCAAGTCCCCGTAGTAATGTTCCAACATCTAGTGGAAAGCCTTCCCAGAAGAGTGCAGGCTGTTATAGCAGCTAAGGGGGGACCAACTCCATCTAAATGCCCATGATTTTGGAACGAGATGTTCGATGAGCAGGTGTCCACATACTTTTGGTCATGTAGTGTATCATTAAGACATCATGAGTGGAAATAACGACATTCCAAACATATGACAAGGAAACAAATTCTATACAAAATACTTCATTTTTTATGTCAATCAAATCAATCAATCAAATGTATTTTATACAGCCCTTTTTACATCGGCAATTGTCACAAAGTGCTTTACAGATACCCATTTGTTATGTTCTTGTGCATTTATCAACAGACTATTGACTTGACAGTGATGTACCAGTCAATGAGAGGCTCTATGAAATACAGGTCAGTTGAATTACTAGAACCTTCATTTAGGCACAATCCATAAACACCCATTAGCCCCTACCCTCTAGGCACATCTATAGATCTGAAAGGGATGGATACTGTAGATGTAAGCAATACGGCTGATCTCTGATTGGCTACGTGGACATCCACCATATGGCTTATTATACTAATCCAATCTTTTCACATCTGTACAATGTCCAAGAGGGTAGAGGCTAGGGGTTGTTTGGAAACGGCCATGGTCTTTCAAAATGGAGTACTAGCCCAGGCACCAGGCAGATTCAGTGAGCTGCTCTGTTTGGGACTAGATGCTAGTGTCCCGGTATTTTCCTTTCATCATTCCAGCACACTTCTATCAACTGTGGCGGATGCTTAACCAAGCCAGACCATTAAAACTCAGCTCAATAGTCTGAAAAGGATACCAGTCTCTCACCAGCTTATTCTTGGTTTTAGCCATGTTGGGGTCATCGGGGCTAAGCCTGGTCCGGTAGATGTCCAGGGCCCGTTGGTAGTGCTGCTCCACCTCTCCATACTTCCCCTGGTTCTGGCACAGCAAGGCCAGGTTGTTCAGCTGCTTGGCCACGTCAGGATGCTCCTTACCCAGTATCTAAATCAATAGGGGTTAGGAGTTTAGTTTAGGGTAGGATGAGCTATTTAGATAAACACAGACACACAGGCACACACACCGTTTACATCGAAATTTTAGTCATTTAGGAGACACTCTTATCCAGAGTGACTTACAGTTAGTGCATTCATCTTAAGATTGCTAGGTGGTAAAACCAAATATTTAAGTCATAGTAAGTACATAAAGTACATTACCTTTCCTCAATAAACTTGAGAGCAGGTCAGTGCCAGTAGAAAAAAATTATACATTGAGTGTACAAAACATTAGGAACTGCTCTTTTCATGACATAGACTGACCAGGTGAATCCAGGTGAACGCTATGATCCCTTATTGATGTCACCTGTTAAATCCATGTGTTATTATAATTTTTACACACACACACACACACACACACACACACACACACACACACACACACAAACACACACACACACACACAGTGACCCACCTTCTCCCTAATCTCCAGCGCTCGTTTACACAGTTGCTCGGCGTCTTTGTACCTCCCACTCTTCCCATAAAGCACAGCCAGGTTGTTGAGTGTAGCAGCCACCTGAGAGGAGGGTAGGGGACATTAGCCACAGGGTCAGTGACACTCACACAGCCGCTAGGTCAATGACAGCTACACTGACTAGTAGCTGTCAGCCTTAGGATTGGAAGGGGAAGCAGGTATGTAAGCAACACAACAGTGGGGTGAGGGACAAACAAGCACAAACACAAAGTGATGGTCATACACACACATAGACACAAAGTGATGGCCATACACTCACATAGACACAAAGTGATGGTCATACACTCACATAGACACAAAGTGATGGCCATACACTCACATAGACACAAAGTGATGGCCATATACTCACATAGACACAAAGTGATGGCCATACACTCACATAGACACAAAGTGATGGCCATACACTCACATAGACACAAAGTGATGGTCATACACTCACATAGACACAAAGTGATGGCCATACACTCACATAGACACAAAGTGATGGCCATACACTCACATAGACACAAAGTGATGGCCATACACTCACATAGACACAAAGTGATGGCCATACACTCACATAGACACAAAGTGATGGTCAAACACTCACATAGACACAAAGTGATGGCCATACACTCACATAGACACAAAGTGATGGTCATACACTCACATAGACACAAAGTGATGGCCATACACTCACATAGACACAAAGTGATGGTCATACACTCACATAGACACAAAGTGATGGTCATACACTCACATAGACACAAAGTGATGGTCATACACTCACATAGACACAAAATGATGGTCATACACACATATAGACACAAAGTGATGGTCGTACACACATATAGACACAAAGTGATGGTCATACACTCACCGCCGGGTGGTCCCTGCCAAGGGTCCTCTCCCGTACCGCCAGCGAGTCGTTGAGAAGGTTTGCTGCCTCTTTGCACTTATTCTGGTCCCTGGAAGGAGAGGGGTGGAGGGCCTGGTTACTAGGGTATCGCCATGGCAACCTCAGGGTAAAACCAGGGTTAGGGTTGCCAGAGCTTGGCTGTTTTCAACAACAACAATGGTCCCCATCATGTGAGAAGAGTAACTGACTATTTATCATGTTAAACCCGAAACATTAGGCTGGGATTGGGCTGCAGAGTTGGTGGATCGTGCTTTGAATGAAATGGTGTGGCTGGCAGGTAGGATTTCCACACTAAATCATACAGACAGAAGAAAAAACTAACAATTGGGCCTGGCAGCTATTCCAAAAAGGCGGAGCCCATGTCCTTATAAACTTCCTGCATCATAATGTGCTTCAACACTGAAATTTGACACCTGATCTTTTTACTCTATTGGCAGCCACTGCTTCTTTGAAGTTTAGAACCTGCTAGCCCATTGCCAACTGTGGGAAAGCCAGGTGCCCCCTACATGAGGAATGCATAAAACTGGATCAATTACTTAGCTCATGTCAACTGTTGTCTATTCTAAAGTAACATAATCCTAAATTGATGGTACCATAATGTTGACCAATTGGTTTTGGAAAAAATAAGAAAATATTGATATTTATATTTAGTCATATATGATTGGAAGACCATAAGAACACTCATTGAAAGGATACATAACTTCAATGTAGTAAAGACAATAGGCCTATGCTGTCATCACTATGATGTTTTATGTTCTCTGATCAGATTCTTTTCATTACAAACACTATCCCGTCTTACTCTTATCAAACTGGTGGAACAATATCTGATCGGAGAACATAACTGAATATAACGCAGGATCGTTCCTGTGGTCCGTCATCATCTTCTCCGACATCCCGCGGGGCTCACCTGTAGACCAGGGCCAGAATGTTAAGCATGGTGGCCACGTCTGGGTGCTCGTGTCCGGAGGTCTTCTCCAGGTCCTCCAGGGCCTGTTTGCAGAGAGGCACGGCCACCTCGTAGCGGCCCTGTGAGGCGTACTGGATCACCAGGTTGTGGAGCGTACGTAGACGGTCTGGAATCTCGTAGCCACCCTGGTTGGCGGCAGCCATCGCCACGTTGCTACTGTGCTGCTGAACTGAATGGAATATGGAGTCTACCTTATTTAATGACATAGAAACTGTAACCATTATCGCTACGGCTAGTTTACTAGCTAGTAATACTAGCTTGCTAGCTGCTAGCTTCTAATACATGCAACAAATAATTTGTGCCACTGACAAAATAATACCACCAACACCATTACAACAATTAGTAATTGTACTATTGTCGTTAGGGGAATAAAAGTTTATTTTGTTTTTATTTTGTGACTATCATTGCCGTTACTGTTAGTGTTTCACTGTGCCAGAGAATGTTTGAAAGCTACATAGTAGGCCATTCTGATACTGCAGATGATTCTAGATTAGATTACGGTAATAATCCCGGTCTCTAATCCCCTGCCCACCCAGTGCTTACTGCCATGGCTCTGGTTCTCCTCTTCGTCATTGCGGAAGAGGTCATCCAGTGTCTCCTTGCTGGAATCCATCTCTTCCTGGTGAGTAAAGCTAGGGTTGTATTATCACTATCATTAGCACACACACAGCTAACAAGAATTGTTCCTAGAACATGAGGTAAAGTTCCCACTCCTGCCTGACTGAGAAGAAAGCCCAACAAAACTTTATGAGAACATATCAGGTGACTCATGTTCTGGATACATTGACAATGTGGAAGAAAAACGTCCCTGTTCATGTCATCACCCTGCAATTTTTGGACTGTCCTGAAATGGTTTTGGGAGAAAATAAGTTGTTAGAGATGCTAAAATGCTATCTGTAACATTGATTAATTGTTCTGGGAACCAAACGTTGTTGGCTTGGCAGGCATTCACACATTCTGTGGCACTGTTGAACCCATGCTTGTCTCCAAAAGTCTCCTCTTTAGTACCTTGACAGAAACTCTGGCTTCTTCTGTACCTTCTGTTATAGCATGGATCCCATTGCTGCCACCAAAAACCATTAATCATATTGTCTGACCTACATTTGAGTATAAAGTTCTCAAACATGATCTAGGAAATGTTGCCCTGCTTGCAGGGTCTTAAATCCCAATGGCTCCCGAGTGGCGCAGCGGTCTAAAGCACAGCATGTCAGTGCAATCCCTGGTTTAAATCCAGGCTGTATCACATCTGGCTGTGATTGGGAGTCCCAGAGGTGTGTTATCTGGGTTTGGCCTGGGTAGGCTGTCATTGTAAATAAGAATTTGTTCTTAACTGACTTGCCAAGTTAAATAATGTTTTTTGTATTTTTTAAATGAATGCTGAGAGAGCAAGTTTATACTAGTCTAGCAATATACGTATTTCTTTTTTACAATTCCTGATGGCTAAATGGGGTGTATTAATGCCTGTAAGTTTGTTTTTGATCTGATAAAATGTATTTATGTTTTACTTGAAATCACTTGAAAATCTCTAAATAAACTATGATGAAAAAAAAGAGAATCCTAATGTGGTGCTGTGGCGGTGACTATTGACTCACAGGGGACGAAAGGTCATCGCCGTCGTCGTCATATCGCCGGAGGCAGCTCATGAACTCCAGGTGCTTCCTCTCCTCCTCCAGCTGTGCCACACTCTGCTCGCTCTCCTGCAGCCTCCACTGTGCCCCTGCCAGCTCGTCCCGCAGCCACTGGTTCTCCTGGCACAGCTGCCTCACCTGAGCACGCAGCTTCTGCTTCTCCGCCTCCACCATGCTAAGGTGGGCCGACAGGGCCAGCAAGACCTGGGGAAGGGGAGGTAGGAAAATAATTATTGGAAAAGACAATATGGCCGCCAGTCCACCCAGCACACTTGCATTTTGGGAATGTCCGTTCTCGTATTTCTATTTCTATGGGGGAAAACCCAGATAGGCCTTTAACCTGAAACTGCATAGGTTTTTCTTAGGGTGCCATGTCTTGCCTTATGGTTTATTCAAGACAACTGGGAACTCAGAAAAAAAGAGGTCAAATCATGACATCAGGGATCTTTAGGTCAGAAAGTCGGAAAAGAGCCCAGAGTTCCTGAGTTGAAATTCAGAGTTGGAAGACCGTTCAAAACTATTTTTCCCACTTGGAGCTAGTTTTTTTTAGAGTTCCTAGTTGTCTTGAATGCACTGAAGTCGGAAGTCAGAGATTTTTGAGTTACGAGTTCCCAGTAGTTTTGAATGCTACATTACTGTGGCTGATAGCAAGCAAGTGTCATTTGACCTCCCATGACATGACCTCAACCCTAACTTGATACATACTGACAAGACTATGCTAATTGCTCTAAGCTAAAGAAAGCTTACCCCAGCTGCCACAAGCAGTACCCTTAACCTCTGACCTTGGTCAGGTCCATCAGGCAAAACAGAAGTGAAACAGGAAACACAGTGGCTAGCTACAAATTGAAAAACTCTTTCTCCTCCTCACAAATGTTAAGCTAGACAAAGAATGAGAAACAGATATTCTTGATCCAAAATCTGAGCGCAGTCTCACGTGATTTTGACTAAGAGACTGAAACATTAACTTAAGAGTTTTGGCATATAATGTTCCATAGACATCTGACCTGCACATCACCCACATAGGCTGCTACAGCCACAATGTGTTTGTGCATTTTTTATTCCTGCCACATGAATAACCATAACAATCGAATAAAGAGTTTTACTTTTCTACACAAGAGATTGCCTTCGAATGTCAAGAAAGTTTCTGTCCTGCAGACATGTATTACATCAGCAGCATCTGTTCTTCATCTGCAAATTGCAATGATTACAATTCAATGTATCTGACCTGCGCTTCGCCCAGCCCAAGCTCTAGGGTGTCCAGCGAGCGGCGGATGGCCCTGGCCTTCTCCTGGGCAGGACTGGGCTCCTCGTGGTTCTGGCTCCCCTCCACCTCCAGGCAGTGGAGGCTCCCCAGTAGGCCCTCCAGGAGAGAGTGGTGCTCTAGTCTCAGGGCCTCCATCCCCTGGATCACCTGCCTGGTCTGGCCCAGCATCTCCTCCTGGGTTGTCTTACGATCGCCCAAGACCCTCTGCGGTGCCACCAAGGCGGGTGCGTTTTCATACATCCTGGGGAGGGATGGAGGGTGGGGAAGAGAGGACATGGAGAAAAAAAGAGGGATTAGGTCCTAATTCAATTCAATTAGAAATAGATTGTGTAGTAGAAGAACCCCATTTTCTCTGGGCTTCGAGGGCTGCAGCACTGCTGGTTTTCATCCTTCCCCTCTTATCTGGGACTAATTCTGACCTGGGACACCAGGTGAGTGGAATCTGTGGGAAATCCATGTCATTTATCAATGAATGAACTACAGATGCAGTATTTTATGCACACTGCACAGCATGTTGCACTCACCTGGGTAAACATCTGTGAGAGAAAGTCAGACACAAAATCATTTCATTTCCTGGTGATGATGAGGATGTGTGGCATCTGTTATTTCAATGTAATGCAGTCAAATATTTTTCCCAATGTGATTTGGACCCAGGAGAGTGCAGCATGCTATACTGTGACGCGCCCCCCCCCCCAAAAAAGACTGCATCTCTGAGAGAAAGGAAAGTAGTAGTGCTCTGGACCTTGAGGTTTGGATTTGAATACCCCTGATGTAAAACAGTTGGCTGTTAGTGCTGTACATGATCAATCCAGGAAGTAACGTTATCACACACCAAGTGTAATGTAACGTGATCAGAGTTCATTTTGGCAGTGGTTATTCTACTGTCTTCTTTATTTTCCCCTTGTGTTGTCAATCCATAAAATGATATTCTCTTGGCTGCGAGAACACACAAATTAATCCTAAACGTGTTAACAAGAGCAGGGTATTTAGTTTAACTTGAAAACAGCAATATTTTGTTAAACCTACCTTAAGCTGAGAATTGGGAGACAGAGAGACGCTGATCCTAATCCTGTGTTGATGTGAGGCACTGTAAGCACAATGAAGTAGTGTGATGAAAGATTTGTCCATAGCTTAGCCACACCCTATGAGTAAGACAGCAAACTAAAATGGCACTAACACACACCCAATTAAATACAGTATTTGGATCGGCAATCAATGAAACATTGTGCATATACTAATACAACACACAGACACACACATTCAGGCACAAGCAGACAGACAGACAGACAGACAGACAGACAGACAGACAGACAGACAGACAGACAGACAGACAGACAGACAGACAGACAGACACACACACACACACACTCTCTCTGTCTCTCTCTCAATCTTAGAGCCATGGACTCTCACTCACAAACTCCCACAGAGTCCCAAACTCGTCATCTCAAGCTCACCCCGGTCTCGTTCTCAGCTAAAATTAGATATTCCCATAGTACCCTGACCCCCTGCAGAGGGGTCGCTGGCTAAACCCAAGGAATGCTTTTGTGAATGGGCACCGTGGACGGGCCACAACAATGGCCTGACCCAGCTATTATACAACCCCTCCCAGTATGATTTAGGGGCAGAGGTTTGAGTCCATCATAATAGGGGGGGGGGGGGGGGTGTTGTGTGGAGACGGAGAAGGGTGCTGCTACAGACCTTTCATAAGAGGAGGGATGTGCAGTCTGCAAATGAAACGTTGTCCTATTTGATTACCGCGGATGGAATATATTGTTATTCATTGTCCTATAAGATCAGTGGAATATAGTGAAAGACATACCTGAGACATTATTGATTAATATACACCCTGTATGACTTATGGAACCAATGGAATTAAATATGAGATAACACATATTGAAGCCAATCCATACACATCATTAAAAAAAAATGATGCATGTGAATATCCTAACGTGGATATCTGTGATATAAATACACATAGAGCTATCATCATTCATAGATGTTGTGACATCACACAGCCACAGTATCCTGGTGCTGCTCTGTGCCAGAATGTTAGCGGAAGTCCATTGTAAGAGTCATGGTGGCTAATAGATAACATTGTCTTCTCTGTTTCTAGGCTATAGCCTATTAGTCACCAAAACAAAGAGTGCCATGCCAACTGTTACTAGGACAGCTGGACACCGCCTCTTGAATGAGTGGGAGTGCTCCTGGGCTTGAGGCACAGTGGAGGGCCCGAGCTACCTACCGTGTGACGTTCAAGGCAACTGCCTTCGAGGGAAAAGCTCCGTGCATACTCAGACTATACAGCTGATGTACAACGCATTTGACACAATGGTTGCGATATAACGGATACAGTATGTTAGTTACACAACATAACGTCTGTCAGTCTTGAACTAAGGCATGAGAATAGCATGCTATTCACCCGCTATTCGTTTTGGGTGGGGATGGAATAAATGCGGAGCTGTGGAGCTGTGTCTACAGAATAAGGTCTAGCGAACATACCGGTTCAAAGTGGAAAAATAATCTACTTCCGATAGAAATTACACCATTCTCCATGCACTGTCATTTACAAGTTGATACGAGCTAGGTAATAAATGAGTAACCCGTTTGGATAAGGGAATGTGAAACCAGTCATATGGCAGCAAACTGAAGCAGTAAAGTTTATGAAATCCTGTGCCATTATGCAGAATTTAAATTGTATGGCCTTTTAACTTGCAGGGATGGGCATTCTCGAATGTCTTTATTATAGGCTACCCTGACTTTCTCTCTCTCCTATTTATATCATGTTAAATGTCAGTATTGACAATCAGTAGGCTAATATCCAAACACATTAAACCGCCAATTTACTGTTAGTTCCCTTCAGTTGGTATAGCCTACATCATTATTCCATATTGTTTAATTTACCTTCATTTGCTTCCTCTGTAAACGCCGTCATGGCCATGTGCTTGTTGCTGAGGATCATTAGTAACAGTTAATAATATATAAAAAAGAAATGTAGGCTAATTAAATCGTAATGGAGTGGAGCGCAGACCAAGCCGTAACAGTTTGAAACCGACCCATGGCGCAATACTTGGCCGCGTCATCAGACAGTTTCATAGATAGTGCAGGCAATAGACCAGGGAATAGGCTACTATTGTACACTATTCCCCCTATTATAATTATGTGTACAATAATCTTCCAACCTTAACATGGGTTGAAGAACTGAATGTGTCAATTTCTTTCATGAGTAAAAGCTCTCCAAACCAGTTTTTATGATTCATAAATACCTTCCTAAACCTAAATAATCTACATAATTTATTCTCTACCAATTGGTGCTATAACAGAGACGAACATGCATATATTTAGACGGTTTTCTTTAATTGATCCCTAATATTCTGAACCTGTACTCTCAATATATTGTAGTGTGTCGACAAAATTCAAACTAAAAGGTGCACCGCATTAAAAGGGATGGCTTGAGGTAAATATACTGAAAACCACATTGAATTAATAATCTGTTGGCCAGGAAGTGGGAGGGTTTTCAGCGGTTGAATGAAATGTATTCAGAACGCGCAAGGTAGCCACACCTGAAGAGCCAAATAAGGTAAGTCTGAATACCAAATACTGAGAAGTGCGTAGGAAAGGCATACATTCTTAAGTCGGGATCGGGCCCTTATACATTTCATACGAGCTACAAAATACTTTAAACTGGAGGAGAGAGTGTCGCTGCCTGAGTTTAAAGCTCTGATAGAAGAACATGTCATTGACCATTGTAATTGTTTTTAATGTATTGTATTGTGCTCTTGTGTTATGTGTACACGCTTACTACTTCCTCCTGACATCTCGCCAGGTGATCCTCACAAAACCTCAAGGGTCTTTTCCTGGTTAAATAAAAGTTAAATAAAAATAAAAATATACATGATGGGCACACTCAGTGTCTTGTCTCACATCTTTATACTGGTTTCATTCTGTACGCCTCGAATGAACAATGAAGGTCAATTGTTTATATTAATTCGCTCATTTGGTGAAACAGCACAAATATCATTTAGGTTAGTACAATCATAGTGTGGCACTTAGATCACTGCTATGTGTTGGCCTAAAGACAGTTATTCGACTCATACAAAACGGTACACCAATTGTCTTTGAGGTGGTTGAATGAATGGAGTGACAGGGATTGAATCAGACCTGCTACATTACTAAACACACAAAGATTCCCCAACCTCGTTTCGAGGAGATAGCTTTCCCACAAATCATTCCTTATTCACTGTGCACGTTTTGGTAACCTTGTTCAATATTGAACCAAAGATTCTGATTTCTGGTTCTCAACCCACTCTTTCTCCCCAATGGTACAGAATAAATGGAACTCACAAGTAGATGCATGCATTACACAGGAAGTCACAGCAAGTTATTATGAAAATGTTTAAGTTGGGGAAGGGGTTCATTTTTTTATGACACTTCAAGTCTTTACTACTGTCATAAAAATTATATTATATATATATTATATGTCCAGGTTCCAATGTGAATAATATAAACTGTACACAGGTGCCTTGACACCTTACCTAACCAATAATGTTCCTAACTCAATGAACATGCAAAGAAAACAGTGGTGAAAGAGATCTTTACCACTGTTGTTCATTGTAAGCATCTCCTAAATAGGTACTTCTGCCAGGAAGCTACTAGAATGTAGAGAAGAGATCTCCAATCCTGTTCCTGGAGAGATACCGTCCAGTAGGGTTCACTCCAACCCCAATCTAGCTCACCTGATTCTAATAATTAGCTAGTTGATAAGCTGAACCAGGTTTGTTACAACTGGGGTCGGAGCGAAAACATACAGGAGGGTAGCTCTCAGGAACAGGGTTGGAAATCCCTGATGTAGGCTATGTGCTGTATACTATATAGTCTATTTGCAATGTCAATGAAATACTTGTAATATAATGGTGGCAAATAGAAAGACACATTTTGGCCTTCATCTCTGCATATAAAACAGGGATGAAGACTTTTTTAACTGAATTGAAAAATACTTGGTTATTTGAATTGTAATGTGGTCTGTGTGTAGCTTGTGTAGAGGAGTCAGGCGCAGGACAGCAGATATGAGTAAATAAACGTAATTTACTCAAAAATAGACAAATATAATACAATAAAGCGAGCCCACATAACGGATCATCTTACATACAATTACTCACCATGGGGGAACAGAGCGTAAATAATGAACAAGTAATTGGGGGATTGAAACCAGGTGTGTAAGACAAAGACAAAACAAATGGAAAATGAAAAGTGGATCGGCGATGGCTAGAAGGCCGGTGACGTTGACCACCAAACGACGCCCGAACAAGGAGAGGGACCGACTTCGGCGGAGGTCGTGACATGAATAGATCTATATGTATCTTTCTATTTGTATATTATTGTCAGAATATTATTTCCTGTATCAGATATTGATACTTTTAAAATATGGTAATACTTTATCCAGGTATGATGGTTTATAACTTGTTACACAGTTGAAGTCGGAGGTTTACGTACACCTTAGCCAAATACATTTAAACTCAGTTTTTCACAATTCCTGACATTTATTCCTAGTAAAAATTCCCAGTCTTAGGTCAGTTAGGATCACCACTTTATTTTAAGAATGTGAAATGTCAGAATAATAGTAGAGAGAATGATTTATTTAAGCTTTAATGTCTTTCATCACATTCCCAGTGGGTCAGAAGTTTACATACACTCAATTAGTATTTGGTAGCATTGCCTTTAAATTTTTTACTTGGGTCAAACTTTTTGGCTAACCTTCCACAAGCTTCCCACAATTAGTTGGGTGAATTTTGGCCCATTCCTTCTGACAGAGCTGGTGTAACTGGGTCAGGTTTGTAGGCCTCCTTGCTCGCACACACTTTTTCAGTTCTGCCCACATATTTTCTATAGGATTGAGGTCAGGGCATTGTGATGGCCACTCCAATACCTTGACTTAGTTGTCCTTAAGCCATTTTGCCACAACTTCGGAAGTATGCTTGGGGTCAATGTCCATATGGAAGACCCATTTGCAACCAAGCTTTAACTTCCTGACTGATGTCTTGAGATGTTTCTTCAGTATATCCACATAATTTTTCAGCCTCATGATGCCATCTATTTTGTGAAGTGCACCAGTCCCTCCTGCTGTCACGTCCTGACCATAGTAAGAGGTTATTTTCTATGGTAGAGTAGGTCAGGGTGTGACATGGGTGTTTTGTGTTTTTCTATGTTTTGTATTTCTATGTTTAAGTTCTACTTTTTCCATTTCTATGTTTTTTTGGGGGGGTTGATCTCCAATTGGATGCAGCTGGTCCTTGTTGTCTCTAATTGGAGATCATATTTAAGTAGGGGTTTTTCTTCCTGGGTTTTGTGGGTTATTATATTTTGAGTAGTGTTTGTTTCTCTCTGCGTCACGGTTTGTTGTTTTGTCAATTCAGTTATATTTATGTATTGCAAAGTTTCACGGATTAAATAAAAATGTGGAACTACAACCACGCTGCACTTTGGTCTGCTCCTTTCGACAGCCGTGACACCTGCAGCAAAGCATGATGCTGCCACCCCCATTCTTCACGGTTGGGATGGTGTTTTTCGGCTTGCAAGCCTCCCCCTTTTTCCTCCAAACATAACGATGGTCATTATGGCCAAACAGTTCTATTTTTGTTTCATCAGAACAGAGGACATTTCTCCAAAAAGTATGATCTTTGTCCCCATGTGCAGTTGCAAACTGTTGTCTGGCTTTTTTAAGGCGGTTTTGGAGCAGTGGCTTCTTCCTTGCTGAGCGGCCTTTCAGGTTATGTCGATATAGAACTCGTTTTACTGTGGATATGGATACTTTTGTACCCGTTTCCTCCAGCATCTTCACAAGGTCCTTTGCTGTTGTTCTGGGATTGATTTGCACTTTTCGCACCAAATTACGTTCATCTCTAGAAGACAGAACGCATCTCCTTCCTGAGCGGTATTGTAGCGGGGTGCGTAATTGGCGGCAGAGAAGTCAGGCGCAAGAGAGCAGAACTGGGTAATAACCAGAGATTTATTAAGCAAAACCAACGGCATCCAGAACAACAAGATAAATGGGCACAAAATAACCCGTTGTGCTCAAACGGGGAACGTGCACAAGCACTACAATAAACAATCCCACACAAAGACATGGGGAGAACAGAGGGTTAAATACACAACAAATAAATGAGGGAATTGAAACCAGGTGTGGAAACACAAGACAAAACAAATAGAAAATGAAAAGTGGATCGACGATGGCTAGAATACCAGCGACGCCGAGCGCCGCACGAACAAGGAGAGGACCTGACTTCGGCGGAAGTAGTGACAGGTATGACGGCTACCTGGTCCCATGGTGTTTATACTTGCGTACTATTGTTTGTACAGATGAACATGGTACCTTCAGGCATTTGAAAATTGCTCCCAAAGATGAACCAGACTTTTGGAGGTCTACAATTTTGTTCTGAGGTCTTGGCTGATTTCTTTTGATGTTCCCATGATGTCAAGCAAAGAGGCACTGAGTTTGAAGGTAGGCCTTGAAATACATCCACTGGTACACCTCCAATTGACTCAAATGATGTCAATTCGCCTAACAGAAGCTTCTAAAGCCATGACATCATTTTCTGGAATTTTCCAAGCTGTTTAAAGGCACAGTCAACTTAGTGTATGTAAACTTCTGACCCACTGGAATTGTGATACAGTGAATTATAAGTTAAATAATCTGTCTGTAAACAATTGTTGGAAAAATTACTTGTGTCATGCACAAAGTAGATGTCCTAACCGACTTGCCAAAACTATAGTTTGTTAACAAGAAATTTGTGGAGTGGTTGAAAAATATTGAGTTTTATGACTCCAACCTAAGTGTATGTAAACGTCCGACTTCAAATGTAATGTCTTATAACAAGGCTTGCGTTGTCTCTCTATGAATACATTTCTCAACCAAACTGGCTGTTATTTAGCAGATCATTATGAGATTGATTATAAGTCATTATAAAGTGGTCATAATATGTTGCTCCTTAGAAGTAGGCATTATAATGCATTATTATGCATTATACCTGAATGCTTACTGAAAATATTTGTGTCATTTTATTTCTAGGGAATTTCATGCACATCATAAAATAATGAGCAGACGAACGTCTAGCTTCATCGAGACCACTACAAACTGTATAGGCGCAAACACATTCACATAACGACGTGAGTTACCGGTACGCCAAAGTAGCCTACATTCACTTACTTCTAAATGTGGAGTGGATTCCTTTCGACTGAAAACACGGAGTATCGTCGGTTTTGCCTCTTTGACATCGATTCAGTTATGTGGAAAAGATCCAGTCGATAGCGTATATCGTCCGACAAACTCCGGCTACGTGCTCAAATTTGCCCTGGATTCAAAGTGCACACAAACTCAGCCCTGTATCCCCCCTCCCTCCCCCATAGGTACGTTGAATTTGACTTAAATATCCCTTAGGCTACAATGTAACGCACTCTAGAAAAATGGGAACCATTTGGGGTTCAAAGTGATTGCCACGGTGGGAATCCTTTGGGGTTCTTATTTGTATCTTATTTGTATACTAACAGTTTATTGCTTACCTATACAGCCTCTATCAATTGATCTACTGAATATACGACAACATACTTTTATATTAACCTCTCATCTCCCTCCTTATAATGTATAAATTAGTTTTAATAAATCACTTTTTCTTAACATCATGTATATGTTTATCAAATCAAATCAAATGAATGCTTATTGAGTATATCCTAATCCATAAGAGATCCACATATGTCTCAGTAACATCTGCACAGATTAAACAGTATACAAACTCATTTAAATAAGACATTATTCAGAACTTGTATGCAAAGTTAGCCAAGTTAATGTTACTGTACTGTGTATGATACCTGTGATTTTTATTGAGCTGCCCTCTTGGCCAGATCTCACTCATAAAAGAGGTCTTCTGACCTCAATGGGACTTCCTGGAAAAATAAAGGTAAAAAAAAATAATATATATATATATATTTTTTAAACGCACTCCTTGTTATTCCATACCACATTCAAGTAGATTAAAAAAGAGCAATGTTCCATCTGCCTATTTGCTGTTCGTTGTTGCATTAAACATGAATTGTCCCTGTGGCATAATCTTGTGGGTGATAGAAGTATCTGTGTTCCTTATGGAGATTTCTTCTTCACTCAAAGCTCCACTCCTCAAACACCTGTATTAAAAAAAAACCCAGGAAATACAGCACTCACCTGATCTGTACAGGGTAAAGTACATCACAGCACAGGAAAACACAGCTGACTCACATACTGGTTCATTTACTCTGTTCTCTCAGAACTCCATGCTATTGTATGTCTAACACTGCAAAGATCCTCCAATCATACACAGGTAATACAGAGTCAAGATAGTCTTATTACAGGAAGTAAAACTCATTGCAGCACTGTAACATTTAGCTCTGTTCTACTGGTGTCTATTTGCCCGATGTGTTCAACAAAGGACTTATATACATATATACACACACACACACACACACACACACACACACACACACACACTGAGTGTACAAAACATTAGGAACACCTTCCTAATATTGAGTTGCCCCCAGAACAGCTTCAATTCGTCAGGACATGGACTCTACAAGGTGTCGAAAGGGTTCCACAAGGATGCTGGCCCATGTTGACTCCAATGCTTCCCACAGTTGTGTCAGGTTGGCCATTCTTGATACACACATTGAGAGTGAAAAACCCAGCAGTGTTGCAATTTTTGACACACTCAAACCTCTGCACCTGGCACCTAATACCATACTTTTATTTTTTTATTTCACCTTTATTTAACCAGGTAGGCTAGTTGAGAACAAGTTCTCATTTGCAACTGCGACCTGGCCAAGATAAAGCAAAGCAGTTCGACACATACAACAACACAGAGTTACACATGGAATGAACAAACATACAATCAATAATACAGTAGAAAAATGTATATACAGCATGTGCAAATAAGGTAGGATAAGAGATGTAAGGCAATA